>NW_024609188.1:0-87500 GCF_018296145.1 Oncorhynchus tshawytscha
GATTTGATAGCGTTTAGTACCTTAAGCGTGGCTGACGTGCACCCGTGACCAGCTCGAAAACCGGATTGCATAGTGTAGAAGGTACGGTGGGATTCGAAATGGTCAGTGATTTGTTTATTAACTTGGCTTTCAAAGACTTTAGAAAGACAGGGCAGGATGGATATAGGTCTATAACAGTTTGGGTCTAGTGTCACCCCCTTTGAAGAGTGGGATGACTGCATCAGCTTTCCAATCTTTAGGAATCTCGGACAATATGAAAGAGGTTGAACAGACTAGTAATAGGGGTTGCAACAATGGTGGCGGATAATTTTAGAAAGAGAGGGTCCAGATTGTCTAGCCCAGCTGATTTGTACGGGTCCAGGTTTTGTAGCTCTTTCAGAACATCTGCTATCTGGATTTGGGTAAAGGAAAAGCTGGGAGGCTTGGGCAAGTAGCTGTGGGGGGTGCGGAGCTGTTGGCCAGGGTTGAGGTATCCAGGAGGAAAGCATGGCCAGCCATAGAGAAATGCTTATTGAAATACTTGATTATCGTGGATTTATTGGTGGTGACAGTGTTTCCTAGCCTCAGTGCAGTATGCAGCTAAAAAGAGGTGCTCTTATTCTCCATGGACTTTACAGTGTCCCAAAACTTTTTTGGAGTTAAAGCTACAGAATGCAAATTTCTGTTTGAAAAAGCTAGCCTTTGCTTTCCTAACTGACTGTGTGTATTGGTTCCTGACTTCCCTGAAAAGTTGCATATCGCAGGGACTATTTGATGCTAGCGCAGTATGCCACAGGATGTTTTTGTGCTGATCGAGGGCAATCAGGTCTGGAGTGAACCAAGGGTTATATCTGTTCTTAGTTCTACATTTTTTGAAAGGGGCATGCTTATTTAAGATGAGGAAATTACGAGGAAATTACTTTTAAAGAACAACCAGGCATCCTCTACTGAACTGATGAGGTCAATATCCTTCCAGAATACCCGGGCCAGGTTGATTAGAAAGGCCTTTTCGCAGAAGTGTTTTAGGGAGCGTTTGACAGTGATGAGGGCTGGTCGTTTGACCGCAGACCCATAACAGATGCAGGCAATGAGGCAGTGATCTCTGAGATCCTGATTGAAAAGAGCAGAGGTGTATTTGGAGGGCAAGTTGGTCAGGATAATATCTTTGAGAATGCCCATGTTTACGGATTTAGGGTTGTACCTGGTGGGTTCCTTGATAATTTGTGTGAGATTGAGGGAACCTATCTTAGATTGTAGGACGGCCAGGGTGTTAAGCATATCCCAGTTTAGGTCACCTAACAGAAGGAACTCTGAAGATAGATGGGGGCAGCGGCGATCAATTCACATATGGTGTCCAGGGCACAGCTGGGTGCTGAGGGGGGCCTATAACATGCGGCAGCAGTGAGAGACTTATTTCTGGAAAGATTCATTTTTAAAATTTGAAGCTCGAACTGTTTGGGCATTGACCTGGATAGTATGACAAAACTCTGCAGGCTAACTCCTCCCCTTTCGGCAGTTCTATCTTGACAGAAAATGTTGTAGTTGGGGATGGAAATCTCCAAATTTTTGGTGGCCTTCCTAAGCCAGAATTCAGACACGGCAAGGACATCAGGGTTGGCGGAGTGTGCTAAAGCAGTGAGTAAAACAAACTTAGGGAGGAGGCTTCTGATGTTAACATGCATGAAACCAAGGCTTTTACTGTTACAGAAGTCAACAAATGAGAGCGCCTGGGGACACACAGTGCCTGGGTTAACCTCTACATCACCCAAGCAACAGAGGAGTAGGATGAGGGTACGGTTAAATGCTATCAAAACTGGTCGTCTAGTGCGTATGGGACAGAGAATAAAAGGAGCAGATTTCTGGGCGTGGTAGGATAGATTCAGGGCATAATGTACAGACAGGGGTATGGTAGTGTGCGGGTACAGTGGAGGTAAACCAAAGCATTGAGTGGACATATGAGAGGTTGCGTCTATGGAGGCACTAGTTATGCTAGGTGCGGTCACCACATGTGTAGGTGGGACAAAATAGGTATCTGAGGCATGTTGAGTGGGACTATGGGCTCCGCTGTAAAATAAAACAACGCTAACTACCCTAAACAACAGTATACAAGGCATATTGACATTAGAGAGAGACATAAAGCGAGGCATAAGGCAATCACAGGTGTTGATTGGGAGAGCTAGCTAAGACAAGAACGAGTAAGACAACAACAGCTAATCAGCTAACACAACAACAACAGGTAAAATGGCGATGAATGGGCATAGAGGGTCAGTTAACTACACACAGGGCCTGAGTTCGAGGCTGGGGCCGACAGAAACAAAATAAACAAAATGGAGTAACGTGATTAATGAACAGTTAAACATCAAAAGTAAAAGTACAAATAATTCAAATTCCCTATATTAAGCATCATAAGTAAAAGTACAAACAATTTCAAATTCCTTATATTAAGCAGACAGCAGCATTTTCTTGTTTTTAAAATGTACGGATAGCCAGGGGCACACTCACTAAAGCATTTGCGTTTAATGAGTCTGCTAGATCATAAGCAGCAGGGATGACCAGGGATGTTCTCCCTGGTCAAGTGTGTGAATTGGACCCTTGTGCTGTCCGGCTAAGGATTCAAAACTTCTACAGGCTAGGGTCTATTTTTCTCCATTTCCGCCTGACTGACGTCCCCAAAGTAAACTAAACTAAACTAAATCCAGATATGCATATAATTGGTACCATTGGAAAGAAAACTCTGAAGTTTGTAGAAATGTTAAAATAATGTAAGAGACTATAACACAATAGATATGGTAGGAGAAAATTCAAAGAAAAACCAAACTGGACATATTTTTTGTTTTGAGAGCCCATGTTCCTCCATTAGAACGTATAGGGAAAAAATTAAATCCAGCTCCCAGTATGCAATTCCTATGGCTTCCACTGGATGTCAGTAGTCCTTGTTCAAGGTTTCAGGCTTGTTTCTTCCCAAACGAGGAAGAATTGTGAGTTTTAGTACTGGGATACAGACTTAGAAATCAGTCTATGCGCGTACGATGAAGAGGACGCGCACCTGCTAATATCATTTTCCTATTGAACATACTTCTTTCTGTATGAAATATTATAGTTTATTTACAATTTAGGGTACCTGAGGATTAAATAGAAACGTATTTTGACTTGTTTTAACAAAGTTTAGCGGTAGCTTTTGGATTCCTTTCTCTGCATGTTGATTGAGTGGATTACTCAAATCGATGGCACCAACTAAACAGACTTTTGGGATATAAAGAAGGATTTTATCTAACAAAACAACACTAAATGTTGTAGCTGGGACCCTTTGGATGACAAATCAGAGGAAGATTTTCAAAAAGTAAGTGAATATTTTATCGCTATTTGTGAATTTATGAAACCTGTGCTGGTGGAACAATATTTTGATGTGGAGCACCGTCCTCAAATAATCGCATGGCATGCTTTCACTGTAAAGCCTATTGTAAAATCAGACAGTGCAGTTAGTTTAATAAGAATTTAAGCTTTTAACCGATATAAGACACTTGTATGTTCGTAAATGTTTAATATCCATAATTTCTATGATTTTTATTTGAATTGCGCACCCTCCAGTTTCACCGGAAGTTGTCCTGTTACTTTTGAGTGTCACAGAAAACGTAAAAAGTACATTATTTTCTGTAGGAATGTAGAAGTAAAACAAAAAGTAGTCAAAAATGTAAATAGTAAACTAAAGTACAGACAACAGAGAAATACTGAACTTCTCTAGGATAGGGGCAGCATTCGAATTTTGGATGAAAAGCGTGCCCAAATTAAACTGCCTGCTACTCATGCCCAGATGCTAAGATATGCATATTATTAGTAGATTTGGATAGAAAACACTCCAAAGTATCTAGAACTGTTTGAATCATGTCTGTGACAATAACATAACTTATTTGGCAGGCGAAACCCCGAGGACAAACCATTCAGGCTTTTTTTTTTTTTTTTTTTTAGGTCACTCTTTTCAATAGGTTTTCATTGGGAATCCAGATTTCTAAGGGACCTTCTTGCAGTTCCTATTTTTTCCACTGTATGTCAACAGTCTTTGGTTGAGGAAATTGGTTGAGGATTTTCCTTTGAGAAACTAAGAAGTAACACTGTTCAGAATGAGGCTGGAGGGAAGTGTACTCTTTGTTAGAGGCGCGTTACACAGAGGCTAGCTAGACTTTGTTTTCCTCCTGTATTGAACACAGATCATCCCGTCTTCAATTTGATCAATTATTTACATTAAAAAATACCTAAAGTTGTAATACAAAAGTACTTTGAAATGTTTGAACAAAGCTTACAGATAACTTTTGAGATATTTTTTTGTTTTTCTAGATCAAATGCGCCAAATAAATGGACATTTTGGATATATATCGACGGAATTAATAGAACAAAAGGATCATTTGTGATGTTTATGGGACATATTGGAGTGCCAACAGAAGAAACTCGTCAAAGGTAAGGCATGAATTATATCTTTATTTCTGCGTTTTGTGTTGCGCCTGGAGGGTTGAAATATGATGGTCTGGGTTTGTTTGCTTGGGTGCTATCCTCAGATAATAGCTTGAGAATCTGACACGTTGGCTGGATTCACAACAAGTGTAGCTTTAATTTGGTATATTGAATGTGTGATTTCATGAAAATTTATTTTTATAGGAATTTATTTGAATTTTGCGCTCTGCATTTTCACTGGATGTTGGCCAGTTGGGGTGCTAGAGTCCCATATATCCCAGAGAGGTTTTTAAAGTATTTTAAATACATTTTTACACCACTTTTATTAACTCATGCAAAATGACGCATTCTTGCAGTAAAACTATACAACAAATGTTCATTTTGTCTGGGAACAGGAATAGAAAAATGTTTTATTTCTTTCAGCATATGTTGAGAATTTTAATGCCTGTGTAACTTGTTATCTTATCAGGAACGTGTTTCATCATTTTCTCAGCTTTTCATTTACTTATAAACCTGTCCATCTGATGACATTTTGACATTTTGCACAGGACCAATCTTACCACAAGTTATTGCGTTTTCTCCTTGGTCCCTAAACCAAAAAGACAACTTTGGCAATCAACAGACAACTTTACCGGTCGTTGTACTATTGCATAATTTCTTTTTACTATGTTTTTGTTGATGAATGCACAAACTGTCAGATAAAGTAAAAGTTATGTTTGTGAGCAATACAAGCTGATACATTCACTTTGTAAACATAGGAGCTTTACACTGCCTAGTTTTTCTGTGATGTGGTCGATTGTAACAAATTTTAAATTGGCTCAAATTCCTGCTTCGCAACATAATTTTCATGCATGGCCAGTCCGACCCTGTCACGTCCTGACCTTAGTTCCTTTTTAATGTCTCTATTTTGGTTTGGTCTTGGCGTGAGTTGGGGTGGGCATTCTATGTTGTTCATTTTATGTTTTGTTCTGTGTGGTGTATTTCTATGTGTTTGACCGGGTATGGTTCCCAATCAGAGGCAGCTGTCAATCGTTGTCTCTGATTGAGAACCATACTTAGGTAGACTGTTCCCACCTGTGTTTGTGGGTAGTTGTTTTCTGTTTTGTGTGTCTTCACCTTACACAACTGTTTCGTTCCCACTCTCTCTTTGTTGTTTTTTTTTGGTTATTGCAGTTTTCAGTTTATTTATTAAAATGAACATGGACACTCACCACGCTGCGTTTTGGTCTGATCCTTCCTATTCCTCATCCGAGGAGGACAGACCCTTAATACTTTAATTTACTCCGCTTAGATGGAGTCTGTTTTTGATCCATAGATATGTGAGCGAGCATCTATAATTGATGGGAATGTTCTTTCAAAGTGTTTTAACAACCGAACCAACCAAGTTAGTGTCTTATTACTTTGCTTCTCTGCGTTCACGCTGCATCAGCAAATAACAAATAATGGCGTTTTTTAATCTGTTTGAAATAAGGTTGTTGGTAGAGCATGGCTCTTGCAATGCCAGGGTTGTGGGTTCGATTCCCACAGGAGACCAGTACAGCTGGTCCCAGCGCCTCTCTGTCTCTCTACGTGTAGGCCATCTATCTGATACTGTCGGGTCCAAACAAGTATGACATTGTTGCCGCCCGTCGCATTGAATGCAAGGGAAGCCAGTGAGCATTTGGTCCCCCTTGACAAAAAAAGTATAACAAATTTGCCAATCAGCATTGAGCTCAACTGTGAATGGTCCTGGCGGGGGGAAAAAAGTGTAAAGGGAAGCCAGGTTGGATTTGGTGTCTCACCTATCAAATTGCTTTGAGAGCATACGTCATTAACCGAAACAACTTCAATTGTTGCATCTCTTTGTGTTGTTGTCCTCCGGTGGCTAGCTAGCTAGCTAAAATGGTCCCTTTCCTAAATTAGCCATGGATGGAGATAGGGATTTGGACTTGTGGTTTTACTTAATTCACCCTGCTGGCCAATGATTATCGGCGAGTCTGATCCAACCATTAATTTATACATTGTTGTGCTTCTCGCCTGAGAGGATGGAAGTTCAATATGTACAGTAGCTAGATGTAGAAGGCTAATGTTAACTAGCTAATGTTGCCCATTAATGGAAGTTAGGCTAGCGAGCAAGCATTTTAGCCAGGTAGCCTAGGACAACAAAACATAAGAGCGTGTACTGTATGAATGAAAGAGAGGAGGATGGCATTGGCGTTTCTCTACAAGTAGGGTGATTTTCTACTTGCGCGCACACACACGCGTAAAACACAAATCAGAACCATGGACAGCCACGTCATATTTAGCTTATGTTGATTGGTCTCAATTGTTTTTGGTATCTTTTTGTTGAAGTTGAAACGGTGCTGGAATAGTAGAGGCACCTCCTGTTTTCTTTGCTGGAAAACTGGCGTCAGCTCCTGTTTTCTTTGTGACTTGTGGTAACTCTCCGTGGTTCTAAATCAATAGTTGTTTAGTGGTCTGAAAATGTCGGAAACATTAACTTGCTGTAGGTCATGTAACTCTCATGCAATATGCATAGTGGACTTCACTGGACAAAGGTTGCTATCCGTTTTTGTGATAAAACAAAGGTGTGGTTGAATTTATTCTGCCACTGTCTTCTTATTGTCTTGGCCTTTAGGCCTATATATCACAGTCACAAGTCATATGAATTAACAGCAAACAAAGCAATTATCACAACACATACAGTGTAGGTGGTAATATGGCTTCTCTTGGGGGGGGGGGGGCTTGACATCCCCAGTGATTTTGCCCTCAGCACCGCTACTGCAAATGTCTCCATGTCATTGGATTCAAGTTAAGAGTTGGGTGAAAAAAAAAAATTAAATGCACTTACATTGATGATGTTTTGCAAATCCAATCAGTTTTCCACGTTGATTCGACATCACATTGATTTTTTGGGTTGAAATGAAGTGGAAACAACGTCGATTCAACCAGTTCCTGCCCAGTGGCAACTGCATATTATGAAGTGATGAGTGCTGAATGCTCTTGTATTATTATTCAGTATTAAACGGAAAAGGGACAAACAGCAATGGTCATTTTTCACCATGTTAATTGAATTTTAACTAAACTATGGATGCCCTCAAGAGACATCCTGATTTTACTATGCCTGCGGTTTTAATTTGTTTAAAAAAGACTGTTAAGTCCGTAGTCTTATTATTAAACATGAACACAGGACAACGGGATTCTTATTGCAAGGGAGAACTTTATCTCAGCGAGGACCGGAGCAACACAACATAAAAAGGTTCAACAGCCATAAGCATTCTGTGGGCAACAGCGCCCTCTTATGGGCAGAATGTATACAAACATTATACATTTACTACATAACGAAGACCAAAATGCAGCCAGTACTGTATATTGTGGAGAAACATTAGTGAACTGGGTATATTGTGGAGAAACGTTAGTGAACTATTCACAAAATGTGTGACCTGCTGTAACCTAATATATTGATCTGCTCCCATCTGTGTATTTTTTTCCGAAATAATTTCATGAATAGTTCGCAAAAGTTTCTGCTGTATACAAGCTGCCATTTTTTGTCTATTTGGATTCTATCTGCTGTTTAAGGGCCTTTTTCTCACTGACCTTATCTTGTTTTGTCTGTTGTCATCAACTCCCAGGTGGTCGCCATGTTTGGACCAGACAATGAGTTGGAAATATTGCAGAAACTGCGGGAAATCGCCAATGTCATGTCAGGGAAACACCGGTTAACCTCCTCTACCATCTGCATCTCTGAAAGTGGAGGGAGGTACTATGGAGCGTCCATGTCCTGCACGGGGAAGAAAGAGGGACAGATTATGATCGCTGTGTCCTGTCTGAGTACCTGGCACTACAGTGTATCCAATGCCGTGATGACATACAAGCCAGATAAGAACAAGAGAAAGAACTTTGATGGCACCATGAAACTACAAGGACATGTAAAGTGCCAGGCTTCCAATGTGAAGAGTGGGGAGGAGATGTCTCCTTGCAGGTCCTGTGGTCATCTTTTTGGTCTGAAGGAACCAAGCAATCAGATGTGGCCCTATGGGAACTGCGCAGAGGCAGAGAGCTTGAGCAAACTGCTCTATGGAGAGGAAGAGATCGTTAAGAATGTAGTACCATCAGTTGATTGCAAAATGCGAGAGCAAGTGGTGAAGGAGGTAAAGGCTCACCTGGAAGAGATGCTCAAAGAGTCAGAATTTCAATGGGATTCTTCCTATTACATTCCACAGTAGATTGTCAGAGAAACGCATGTGCGCACACGCACACACACACTAAGTTTACAGATATACAGATGCACATTCCTACTGTGACACACAGATCCAAAACATATAATCATAGCTTGGTGCGGGGCTAGCAACATGTGATTTGTGTCTGACAGCTAGCATTGAAACATTGCCAAAGCAGTGAACCACTCTGTGCATGTAGTATACAGTATAACTGCTAGGCTATAGCTATCGGCTCTTATCAATGACATCTGTGAGGTAGATGGTTATTTTAGTGGGGGACTTTGAGAACTTACAGTCAACAAAATACAAGTTAGATAGTCAGGCCCCCATTGATCTTGTTATAATGTTTAAGCATAAGAATACAGCTTTTGCCTTGTAAAATGCAGGTATTTGCAGGGAATGTGCTTAAAAATGACCCAAAAAAATGCTCTCAGTTCCATGGCAAAATATAGAATGGCAGGAAATGAGCTTTAAAATAAAATGTTCTCTACACCAACCCTTGTGGTGGGTTGTGACTCAAAAGACACCTCCATTTGTGTTTCACAAAGCCAAACAGTTTGGAAATCCCTGGTTGGAAACCTCGATGGAGATACTGTATTATTCATCATTTGTCTGCTGTATTTAATTGAATATTCTAGACAAAGAATTTGACATTAAACATGTATTATTTTAAATTGATTTTAAACTTTACTTCTACTGTAAGCATTGATGCACATCTTACTCATCTGTAACAAATTACTAATACTTTAACCGTTGGTGTGAATTAATGTCTGGGTTGACTAATATGTGAGGAATTAATATAATAAAGGAGACTATGATAAAGGAGACTGTGTGTGTGTGTGTGTGTGTGTGTGTGTGTGTGTGTGTGTGTGTGTGTGTGTGTGTGTGTGTGTGTGTGTGTGTGTGTGTGTTTGTTTGATCTCCTAGTGTACTTAAGTTTCAGTGACTGTGTAGTTTGCAAACGGAAGGGTTGAGAGGATTGAAATAGCAAACAGAAGGGTTGAGAGGCTTGAAATACCAAACAGAAGAGTTGAGAGGATTGAAATACCAAACAGAAGGGTTGAGAGGATTGAAATAGCAAACAGAAGGGTTGAGAGGGTTGAAATAGCAAACAGAAGGGTTGAGAGGGTTGAAATAGCAAACAGAAGGGTTGAGATGATTGAAATACCAAACAGAAGGGTTGAGAGGGTTGAAATACCAAACAGAAGGGTTGAGAGGGTTGAAATAGAAAACAGAAGGGTTGAGAGGTTGAAATAGCAAACAGAAGGGTTGAGAGGTTTGAAATAGCAAACAGAAGGGTTGAGAGGCTTGAAATACTAAACAGAAGGGTTGAGAGGATTGAAATAGCAAACAGAAGGGTTGAGAGGATTGAAATAGCAAACAGAAGGGTTGAGATGATTGAAATACCAAACAGAAGGGTTGAGAGGGTTGAAATAGCAAACAGAAGGGTTGAGATGGTTGAAATAGAAAACAGAAGGGTTGAGAAGATTGAAATACCAAACAGAAGGGTTGAGAGGGTTGAAATAGAAAACAGAAGGGTTGAGAGGGTTGAAATAGAAAACAGAAGGGTTGAGAGGATTGAAATAGCAAACAGAAGGGTTGAGAGGCTTGAAATAGCAAACAGAAGGGTTGAGAGGATTGAAATAGCAAACAGAAGGGTTGAGAGGATTGAAATAGCAAACAGAAGGGTTGAGAGGGTTGAAATAGAAAACAGAAGGGTTGAGAGGTTGAAATAGCAAACAGAAGGGTTGAGAGGTTTGAAATAGCAAACAGAAGGGTTGAGAGGCTTGAAATACTAAACAGAAGGGTTGAGAGGATTGAAATAGCAAACAGAAGGGTTGAGAGGATTGAAATAGCAAACAGAAGGGTTGAGATGATTGAAATACCAAACAGAAGGGTTGAGAGGGTTGAAATAGCAAACAGAAGGGTTGAGATGGTTGAAATAGAAAACAGAAGGGTTGAGAAGATTGAAATACCAAACAGAAGGGTTGAGAGGGTTGAAATAGAAAACAGAAGGGTTGAGAGGGTTGAAATAGAAAACAGAAGGGTTGAGAGGATTGAAATAGCAAACAGAAGGGTTGAGAGGCTTGAAATAGCAAACAGAAGGGTTGAGAGGATTGAAATAGCAAACAGAAGGGTTGAGAGGATTGAAATAGCAAACAGAAGGGTTGAGAGGATTGAAATAGCAAACAGAAGGGTTGAGAGGATTGAAATAGCAAACAGAAGAGTTGAGAGGGTTGAAATAGCAAACAGAAGGGTTGAGAGGGTTGAAATAGCAAACAGAAGGGCTGAGAGGGTTGAAATAGCAAACAGAAGGGTTGAGAGGATTGAAATAGCAAACAGAAGGGTTGAGAGGATTGAAATAGCAAACAGAAGAGTTGAGAGGGTTGAAATAGCAAACAGAAGGGCTGAGAGGGTTGAAATAGCAAACAGAAGGGTTGAGAGGGTTGAAATAGCAAACAGAAGGGTTGAGAGGTTTGAAATAGCAAACAGAAGGGTTGAGAGGTTTGAAATAGCAAACAGAAGGGTTGAGAGGTTTGAAATAGCAAACAGAAGGGTTGAGAGGTTTGAAATAGCAAACAGAAGGGTTGAGAGGTTTGAAATAGCAAACAGAAGGGTTGAGAGGGTTGAAATAGCAAACAGAAGGGTTGAGAGGCTTGAAATAGCAAACAGAAGGGTTGAGAGGTTTGAAATAGCAAACAGAAGGGTTGAGAGGTTTGAAATAGCAAACAGAAGGGTTGAGAGGTTTGAAATAGCAAACGGGAAGGTGCTAAATAGGGAAGTGCAATCAATGTATTTAACAGCAAACTTTAAACAGGAACCAAAACGCTTGTCTGATTCCAGTCAGTTCCGTCACATGGCCATTACACCAGGGGCCGGTGTCACACCAGGCAATATCCCTACTGAAATTAAGACACGTTTGGGTTTTAGTTAAATAATTAGTTCTTAAACAACTTGTCTTGACTTTCCTGGTGAAGGTTAGATATTTTATTACAACTGGAAACTAGATTTTGTTTAGTGTTTTGTTTCGTCTTGTCAGCATTTCTGTATTTTGTATTGCTGCCTGTCTGTGTTATCCTTAACACATTGCATGGACACCTTACCTTTTTCACAAGAGGATGCTTTGAAAGCTACAGTATTTGAATGCCGTTTTAAATCAAATTGATGACTTGCACAGCTGCACGTTACTAGTGGATTCCTAACATGCAATTGGGCAGATAAGGCACTGTTCAAAAGTATAGGGAATAGGGTGGCATTTTGGATGGATGGGCCGTGATCAAAAGTAGTGAGTTATGTTAGGGGGGCATTTTGGGTGGATGAGCCGTGATCAAAAGTAGTGAGTTATGTTAGGGGGCATTTTGGCTCGGGTCAAAAGTAGTGAGTTATGTTAGGGGGCATGTTGGCTCGGGTCAAAAGTAGTGAGTTATGTTAGGGGGAATGTTGGCTCGGGTCAAAAGTAGTGAGTTATGTTAGGGGGCATTTTGGCTCGGGTCAAAAGTAGTGAGTTATGTTAGGGGGCATGTTGGCTCGGGTCAAAAGTAGTGAGTTATGTTAGGAGGGCATTTTGGCTCGGGTCAAAAGTAGTGAGTTATGTTAGGGGGCATGTTGGCTCGGGTCAAAAGTAGTGAGTTATGTTAGGGGGCATTTTGGCTCGGGTCAAAAGTAGTGAGTTATGTTAGGGGGCATGTTGGCTCGGGTCAAAAGTAGTGAGTTATGTTAGGGGGCATGTTGGCTCGGGTCAAAAGTAGTGAGTTATGTTAGGGGGTATTTTGGCTCGGGTCAAAAGTAGTGAGTTATGTTAGGGGGCATTTTGGCTCTGGTCAAAAGTAGTGAGTTATGTTAGGGGGCATTTTGGCTCGGGTCAAAAGTAGTGAGTTATGTTTATTTTGGCTCGGGTCAAAAGTAGTGAGTTATGTTAGGGGGTATTTTGGCTCGGGTCAAAAGTAGTGAGTTATGTTAGGGGGCATTTTGGCTCTGGTCAAAAGTAGTGAGTTATGTTAGGGGGCATTTTGGGGGTCAAAAGTAGTGAGTTTTTAGGGGGCATGTTGGCTCGGGTCAAAAGTAGTGAGTTATGTTAGGGGGTATTTTGGCTCGGGTCAAAAGTAGTGAGTTATGTTAGGGGGCATTTTGGCTCTGGTCAAAAGTAGTGAGTTATGTTAGGGGGCATTTTGGCTCGGGTCAAAAGTAGTGAGTTATGTTAGGGGGTATTTTGGCTCGGGTCAAAAGTAGTGAGTTATGTTAGGGGGTATTTTGGCTCGGGTCAAAAGTAGTGAGTTATGTTAGGGGGCATTTTGGCTCTGGTCAAAAGTAGTGAGTTATGTTAGGGGGGCATTTTGGCTCGGGTCAAAAGTAGTGAGTTATGTTAGGGGGGCATTTTGGCTCGGGTCAAAAGTAGTTCACTATAAGCCTTAAAGGACTAGACTCTAGGCACTATTATCATGGTCAAGATCCCTCTAGCACAGTCACTGCAACCTGCCACGATGGTAAATTGTGTATTTCAGACACATGAACAGGTCCCAGCACTGAAACCCACACACACAGACAAACACACAGAAATACAAATCAACAACAGTTATTAATATGAATCATGGAGCTGGCAACACTAAGGTTGCAGGTTCAATTCCCACATTGGCTACATTTACTGAGTAAACAGTATGTGGTAAGAATAAGTGGCTTTTAGGATAGAGGCCCCTGCTGAAGTGGCTGAAGCACAGAGAGCAGTGTGAGACTGATTAAACCAGTCTTGGTGTGCGTGCGTGTGTATGGGTGTGTGTGTGTTAGCATCAGAGTCACTCTGTCATCCCATGGGATAAACGGTGCTCCTGAACCGCCCAGATTACTCCACCTCTCTCTGACAGGCTATAAATAGTGACACACCTCAACACACAGCCAGACACAGAGAGAATGGATACATAGCACCTTCTCAGTGATCACTAGAGCCACCAGATTATTACAGGATGCTATATTGATTACCAGATCATCCATCATAGCAATGTCACCTTTTATTCTAATTTCCAATGAACAGAGAATATATCAGTCCCTTATTTGTATAAAAATACCTGAACAGGAGATACAATGTGATTGATTCAGATGTCTTCCTGACATTCAGCTCTCAGAGAGAAAGGAGCAAGAGTGGACAGATACCTCTGTTAAACAAACCACAATGCACTGCTGACATCGCACTGCACTTTACTTTTAAAGGTCATTTCAATGACGTTGGGGGAGATTGCATTTGGGGTAAATGCAGTCGGCTAAAACATGAATTAAGTCAAGTGCAGTGGATGTCGGCTGTTTTGTTTGAATCCCTGCCCATGGGTTTCAGTGGTGCAGATATGGGTTTTGTTTGAATCCCTGCCCATGGGTTTCAGTGGTGCAGATATGGGTTTTGTTTGAATCCCTGCCCATGGGTTTCAGTGGTGCAGATGGGTTTTGTTTGAATCCCTGCCCATGGGTTTCAGTGGTGCAGATGGGTTTTGTTTGAATCCCTGCCTATGGGTTTCAGTGGTGCAGATAGGTTTTGTTTGAATGCCCATGGGTTTCAGTGGTGCAGATAGGTTTTGTTTGAATCCCTGCCCATGGGTTTCAGTGGTGCAGATGGGTTTTGTTTGAATCCCTGCCCATGGGTTTCAGTGGTGCAGATATGGGTTTTGTTTGAATCCCTGCCCATGGGTTTCAGTGGTGCAGATATGGGTTTTGTTTGAATCCCTGCCCATGGGTTTCAGTGGTGCAGATGGGTTTTGTTTGAATCCCTGCCCATGGGTTTCAGTGGTGCAGATGGGTTTTGTTTGAATCCCTGCCTATGGGTTTCAGTGGTGCAGATAGGTTTTGTTTGAATCCCTGCCCATGGGTTTCAGTGGTGCAGATAGGTTTTGTTTGAATCCCTGCCCATGGGTTTCAGTGGTGCAGATGGGTTTTGTTTGAATCCCTGCCCATGGGTTTCAGTGGTGCAGATGGGTTTTGTTTGAATCCCTGCCCATGGGTTTCAGTGGTGCAGATGGGTTTTGTTTGAATCCCTGCCCATGGGTTTCAGTGGTGCAGATGGGTTTTGTTCGCTAGTGAGAAAACATTTAAAAAACATGTTATAACAAAGTGTAACAAGGAGATACTACCTGAACATATCCAATTTGAACGCAAAATATTAGCATTTCTGCTAGTGTTTGCCACACTGGCACCACACTGGCAGAAATGCTGGGCCAACCCTGAAATGTTTTCATTTTTATTTGATAAATCCTATGAGAGAGACACACCTAGCTGGTTCTGTTTCAGTGTCTAGTCCCTAGCCCTTGACAATTTCTTATGCCCTTTTCTGTCGCAGACATAGATCAGAAGAACTGGATAGGTACGTGGAAGCAATATGTTCTCACCATTGAGTGTAAGGAAGGCTGAATGGCCGGGATTCAATCAAAAGCCTGCACTTTACTTTTAAAGGTAATTCACCTTGTGCCAACATCCACAGCATTTACCGTGAATGCGATCTCTGTGAACGTTGGGATATTGCCTTTAAAAGGTGCATTGCTGACTTTGACAACATCTAAAGTCCTTAGATTGTTTCAACATTCTCTGAGCCAGTCAGCTTATACATACTAGAATTCAATGCATGCCAAAAGTTTGATAGCTTAATTTAATACTGTATATGTTCTGGTATATTATTATTTTTTATATATAAAAGGTAATTTTGTGATGAAAATAAGAAAAATATACAATTGAGTCAATATACACAATAAATCAAATAATGAAAAAAGGACCAAATGAATCTTCATTTGAGAGTGATGAGCAAATGCATAAAGCCCAATACATAGGGAGTGTCCCAAATGGCACCCTATTCCCTTTATTGTGCACTATATAGGAAATAGCGTGCCATTTAGAACGCACTCATAGTGCCCTGTTACCTAGATACAGTGTTAGATCTACATTTTGTCCATAGTTTCACATTCTGTCTAATAGATATTCAATACTGTCTTTATATTATACACATATGATTGATTGGCCTTCTGTGAAGGATTGCATTATAACACAGTGATTAAGAGGCAAAGATTCAGAAAGCAAGAGACCTACTGTATACAGTGCCTTCAGAAAGTATTCACACCCCTTGACTAATTCCACATATTGTTGTATTACAGCCTGAATTCAAAATGGATTAAATATATTATTTTTCTCACTCATCTACACACAATAACCCATAATTACAAAGTGAAAACATGTTTTTAGAATTTGTTGCTAATTTAAAATGAAATACAGAATTATCTGATTTACATAAAATATTGACTCAAGGGTGTGAATACTTGTAGAAGCACCATTGGCAGAGATTACAGCTTTGAGTAGTCTTGGGTATGTCTACATCAGCTTTGCAGATCTGGATTTGGGGATTTTCTCCCATTCTTCCTTGATGATTTTTTGCTAGGCCAACATCTTTGCTGTCTCACGCTAGGGCAACTGAGAAGGACAGGACTGGACGGTCTGGGCCGGGATGGGACTAGACAGGATAAGACAGAACTGGACAGGATAAGACAGAATGGGACAGGATAAGACAGAACGGGACAGGACGGGTCCCAATACTCACAGAAACATTATTACTGGACCCTTGTTTCCAGGGTTTGGAACATCTATCTGAAATGTATTATGTAAATTATAATAGCATGATTTCATACGCACACACAGCTCACCATGCCCACTTTAAGGTGAGGAGACTGTGGGCTGCTGCACTGCCCACCAATCCTACATCTCAAGTCATTATTTTAATCAAGATAAATACAATACATGTTGGGGGTGGTTTAATTGGTTTCCTGTGTTCTGAGAATTAATGCCCTCTCACACCTATTGGTCTGACCTGTGTTAAAAGTACTATTTGAAATCTTTCAAATGCTTTGGGTGTTTGCTCTAGCCAGATGGGTAGGGTTTGCAGTTTTGAGACAGTTCTATTGGTCTATTAAGCAAGGCAAGCCCAATCAAGCACATATAGTATATTTGAAATGATTTCAAATAGTATTTAAACACAGCATCATGCTGACTGTGCAGTGAGAAGCGTACAACTGACTTGGAGAACACTGATTGACATTAATAAAATACAGTCTGGCTGTGATGAGGTTCTGTTCCAATACCCACATACAGTACTAATGTAACGGCTGTGAAACGGCTAGCTTAGTTAGCGGTGCGCGCTAAATAGTGTTTCAATCGGTGACGTCACTTGCTCTGAGACCTTGAAGTAGTGGTTCCCCTTGCGGCTTTTGTGGAGCGATGCGTAACGATGCTTCGAGGGTGACTGTTGTTGATGTGTGCAGAGGGTCCCTGGTTCGCGCCTGGGTATGGGCGAGGGGACGGCCTAAAGTTATACTGTTACACTAGCACACTACTAAGAGTGTAACAAGGTCTTGGACATATGTTCTAAGTGCTATATTAGTGTGGACATTGGAACATAGACTGAAAGACTCCAGTTTTAACTCTTGACAGTTTCAAGTGACAGTGCAGGGGGCAGGTTTTCCGGGGACCTATGTGAGACTTCTCCTCTTCCCTCTGTCCCGTTATCAACACTCTGAACTTTCCGCCTGATTCCAGGGAATGGTAATGGTTTTCTAAATGTTCTGATGGGATCAGATGGAGCCGAACGGAGTAGGAATGAAAAGGTTGGTGAGGATTTCAGGAGCGGAGCCGCCTAGCTGTCACCTTTCCCAATAGCATGGCAAGGGCACGCTCAGCCACGCCTCTCAGTCCTGTCCAACACAGTGCTAATCCAATCAGTAGGCTGGGATTTTTCACGCAGAAAAGAGGAGTAGGAGTAGAAAGAGGAGAAGGACAAGAGGAGAAGAAAGAAAGGAGGAAGAGGGGGTTGAGAAGGAGCGTTCAGCTTCATCCAGCTCAGAAGAGAACTGTCGGCTGTCTGTTCAGAAGTGCAAATAGTTCTACAACAGTAATACAATGTCATCAGCTCTGACAGGGAAGTCCCCAACTCAAACATTCATCTGCCCTTTCAAACAAACGTCTTGGCCATTTGTTTGAAAGGAGTTTTCTTTTTGGAGTTTTCTTTTTCTCCTCCTAGGGCCCTGTATAAAGTCTCGGTGAGTTAGTTGGATGGTTGGTCCAGTAAGTATAGCAGAGGAAGAGTAGGATGCATCCCAGGCAACATCAGCTCCCCAGGTAGCATGAAGCATCAGGTGATCAGCTTATAAAGACTGTACTGCACATATTGATTTGAGATATCGTCGATTATTGTGATCGATTCGATCCATGTCTATCCCTGATGATCATTAAGGAAGTGAGGGGAGCCCAGCCCCCTGTCCGTCTGTCTATCTGAGGTGGATGAAGGAGAAGGAAACGGGCTTGGTTGGATCCATAGATATCCATAGAACACGATAGTTCACCACATATGTTTGTCTGTCCGTCCTTATGTGTGGCAAGGTTTGAATACCCCACCCCTCTCTCTAAAATGTGGACTTGCTTACTCCCACTCATTTTTAAAAGCTTTGGATTGATGTAACTAAGCATATGCCATCAGCTTCCTTCATTCCTTCCCTTTAGATCCATGACGAACGAGCGAACGAGGGGTAGAGAATTTAACTGCAGACAGAGGGTGGTGTAGTGAGACTAGGGGGCAGAGATCATGGTTCAGGGGTCAGAGGTCAGGGGTGAAGGGTCACAAGGCCACAACAGTGCAGGGGTGTTTGAGTTTGCAGGGCAGCACCCCTCTGTTGAGCTGGTAGAACTCCACAAGGTGGATCAGGTCTGTGAACTTGGTGGAGCCGTCGTCCAGACTGAAGGACATCTGACCTTCCTCCTCACACTGTGAGAGAGAGGAGACAAGTGAGCTATTATACACATACAATACAGTTGAGAAGGAGGGGAGGAGATAGGATGTGAGGACAACTTGAGACCGAGCCAAAATGGATGAACAAGAAAGAAGAGGAACAGATTAGACGTAGAAATTAGAAATAAAGTTGATGAGTTGAAAGAATAAATAACTGACCGGTAGGATCTGGAAGTGTCTGATCTTCTGGTGGTGGCACAGGGTCAGGACAAACACCTTGGGGTTACTCTGACAGTCTCTCAGCAGGAACAACCTGAAAAACACACACAAACACACATCCAAAACAGTGTCAATTATGTGTGTACTAGGGTGGATGGATGGACAGATGGATGTACGACGGACAGAAGGATGGATGGATAATACAGCTTCTAAGTCTTACCCGTCTACTTGTCCTTGTTGCATGATCATCTTGTGGGACTCTTCTCTCCTGATGCGACCACGGAACCATAGCTGTGTTCTGTGGATCACTGAAAGACACAGCAAGATGAGGTAAAGGTAAAGTAGAAGGCATTTTTTAGTTATGAATGTCTAAACCCAACTCATGTCCAGTTTTAGACAGGCAGAGATACATACAGATAAGGAGTGGAATAGGAACTGCTCCTTTTTCCAATGACAAAGGTTCATAAAGATGTCGGGATTCAGATATGACGTCTTGATTTAGTACTATCTACATTGCCCCAATAAATCAGCACAATGTACTTTTGAGTATACATTGGCAGCGTCTTGGAGCTTAAATTGGGATCATGTATACTGTTCTAATGACGATACAAAAAAAAGAGTAACAGAGAGCAATGTACAATAAGGTGAACTTAGCAAATGATACTGATTGTGGTGCATGGGGGCCGGCATTTATATGCACCTCCGCTATTGTGTAACAATAAACTAAATGACTAAGCATTTACGAAGTTACTCTGTTGTTACTATTGTAATTATTACAGTGTTACTACCTAGATAGTGTAACGTGTAGGGTACCTGAGCTGAGAGAAGAGGGCTGGAAGGGGCTGGGGCTGCCAAGAGCCTTCATACGCTGACCCCGTTTCTGACGGCAGGGAAGATAACAAAGAAACAAAACATTTTAGATTGAAAGTGACAGAATTACACCTTTTTTTCCACAGACTCAGTCTCCCAAATCTTCCTCCCCCTTCTACTCCCCTCCTCACCCTCCATGTCTGTCCCTCCTCCACAGCGGCGCTCACTGCTTCCAGAGGGTTCTCTATGACGCGTCCCGTCCTGCCAGAGAAGTCCATGGCCACCAGAGAGTTCTCAGACACACTCCTCTACAGAGACGAGGATAGAGAACTTGTCTGAGCCATGCTACCATGCTCCAAAAGATCCTAGTCTGCTTGTCAAGGTAGATCAGGATAACGCTAACCAGTTGTCATAGAGTCGGAAATAAACATATAGGAGTCCTACCACAGGAGTAGAGAAATGTGGGACCGGAGACATCCTTTGCTGGGGACTCTTGTAGTTCTGATCCAGTAATATTCCATACTGTAAACACAGAACAACAACACAATAGAACAGTTACAGTTAGTCATTTAGCAGACGTGCTTATCCAGAGCCACTTAGAGACGCAATTTGGGTTAAGTGTCTTGCTCAAGAGCACATCAACATATTTTTCCCCTAGTCAGCTCAGGGATTTGAACCAGCAACGTTTCGGTTACTGGCCCAACGCTCCTAACTGCTAGGCTACCTCCCGCGTGTGTGTTCATGCATGTGTGTATGTACTGTACCTTTAAGAGTCTGAAGGCAGTCATCCAGCAGGTTCTGCTCTGTTCATCTTCGGCACACAGCATCCTCAGCTCCTTGCACTCACTCCTCACCTTACTGGGCTGTCAATCAAATAATCAGCCAATCACAGAGCCTTACTGGACTGTTCAAACAATATTTAGCTTGATTCTCTCGAATACTCACATTAAATAAGATATCCAAAGGATGATTTTACCAGTCTCCACCCTCCCTTATATCAGTCACTAGGCCACAACGACCACAACCCCCAACACCTGCACAGTCATACCTGGGGGTATGTGTGTGTGTGTGTGTGTGTGTGTGTCCTAGCAGGCCCTGTCCCAGTTTATCACACTAGGCTGATCCAGTATAACCTGGTTACCTCCAGTGAAAACCCCTGCAGAGGAAGTACAGTACAGTAATGTCTGTCTGTCTGTCTGCAGTGTTATGTGTGTGTGTCCCTCACCTTGATACAGAACGTGTAGTCTGCGGGGGCGTTGTGCAGCTTCCTCCCTGTTGTCACTGTGAACACACTACTGTCCTCCAGGTCTGACAACAACCGGAGGTGTCTGGGCTCCTAGAGAGTGGAGGAAGGAGGAAGGGGAGAGAGAGGGAGAGAGAGCAAGAGAGAGAGAGACAAAGTAGTGCTCCCTTAAAGCTTTGTGTCCAAACAACAAGGGCACTACCTAGGGAAAATAACCCTGATCTTCTTCCTACCTTGGACGATCCTTTAGTGGAGTAGTAAAGTCCAGAGCGTCTGAGGAACATGGAGAGTCTCTTCCAGGATTTCCTCCCTGATGCCTTCAGATAGAGGAACCCATGCACCTCCGGACAGCTGCTGGAGTTTAGGAAGTTCTGTTACCCCCCCAACACACACACAAACACAAACACAAACACAGGAGTGAGTAAGGACTGTGTGCTTGTGCATGTGTGTATGTTGAGGTGGGGATAGAGGTGTGTGTGTGTGTGTGTGTGTGTGTGTGTGTGTGTGTGTGTGTGTGTGTGTGTGTGTGTGTGTGTGTGTGTGTGTGTGTGTGTGTGTGTGTGTGTGTGTGTGTGTGTGTGTGTTGTGTGTGTGTGCGTGTGCGTGTAGTGTAAGAGTACTCCACCTGTAAGAGCTGTGAGTGGGGGATGGAGCCGTTAGATTCCTGACACCACGCCACCATCTGCTCCGGGAAGAAGTTCTGAAGAGAGAGAGAGGATGAAAGAAGAGAGAGGAAAATAAAAGGAGAGAGAAAAACAGAATGAGAGAAGAGAGCAAAATACTTCAGGGACTTCAGTATCACATTAGTGAACCACTAATAGTAGTCGAGAGAGAGGATAGGGGGGAGAGAGAGAGATGGAGAGAGAGGACAGGGGAGAGAGAGAGAGATGGAGAGAGAGAGAGAGGACAGCGAGAGAGTGATCCAGAGTAGATGCAGTATGATCTCACCCCCTGACGTAATCCCTTGGTGAGCGCACCCATGCAGGCACACGCGCACAAACACCCCTCTTAGTGTGATTGACATGGTAGTTTTACTGTAGTCATTACCACAGCACTGAGGTGAGGTCACTCCCTCTTACTGAATCACCTCGGGCAGTGTGTGTGTGTGTGTGTGTGTGTGTGTGTGTGTGTGTGTGTGTGTGTGTGTGTGTGTGTGTGTGTGTGTGTGTGTGTGTGTGTGTGCGTTTGTGTGTGTGTGTGTTTTTGTTTGCAACAGTGTGTATGTGTGTGCGACGGAGTGTGCAGAGGACTCACCAAGGGATTCCTGAAGAACTCATACTTGTCATAGTTCTTCCTGAAGAGGAATTTACTGTCACTGGGCATAGAGGCTTGAACCTGAACCACCAACTCATGGTCCTCCAGACAACGCTCTGCAGA
Organism: Oncorhynchus tshawytscha; assembly: GCF_018296145.1. Taxonomy (NCBI): domain Eukaryota; kingdom Metazoa; phylum Chordata; class Actinopteri; order Salmoniformes; family Salmonidae; genus Oncorhynchus; species Oncorhynchus tshawytscha. The sequence goes on from NW_024609188.1 coordinate 22,013, forward strand.
GAGGAGGGGAGGAAGAGGGAGAATAGAGAGGAAGAGGGAGAGATCAGACATTAGCCCATTTATTTGCATTGCTACAGTTAGTTATCATACTTTGTTTCCAGTTTTTGAGTGAGGGTACCCTGGAAAAGAGATCAGGGAAGCCCATGGTAGGGATGCTGTGAGACTTGAGGGGAAAGAGAGAGGGGGAGGGGTGTAGTGAGAGAAAGAGAGAGAAAGAAAGAGAAACAGAGATGGAGAGAGAAAGGACAGCAGGACTTGGCATTGCAGTAGAATGATGTCATGTATTTAACTTGATTGCATAGAGAAACCAGCCCAGTTTCCCTGTCCTCTCCCTCTCCTGTTACTCTCCCTCCCACCCTCCTTTTTCTCTCTACCTCTCACTTCTTCCCTCCATAACTCCTCCTCCCTGTCAAAAAAACAGTCCTGGCAGGAGAATTTCCTGTTGAAGTAGAGGGAGAGAGCTGATTGGCTGAGCTTTCAGGGGGCTCGACCAACATAGCTCTGTGATTGGCTGTTTGCTGCATTGGCCTAATACTGACATCCTGCCTCAGCACCCTTCCCCCTCTCCCTCTCTCTACTTTCTCCACCCTCCCTTTCACTGTTCTCTTCTCACATTCCATCTCTCCCATACAATTTTTCCAGAAACGACAATGATCTACCAAGTATAAACCAGTCTTCTATCACAGTAACATTCAGTAGAAATAGGAACGCTAATTGGAAACTATATAGAGAATAAGAGGGAAGAAACAAAACTACACTACCCTAGTCTAGTAGGGTCAGATGTTGTAACCAGTCCTATTGGACTCCCATAGTATTTTCTCCTACAGGATTTTTAAAAATCCTTTAGGATAACTCCTATAGGATTATATTCTATAGCATAAGATTAATCATAATGGATAGTTTCCAAAATCTGATAGGATTTTTTTTGACTAGGGTAAAGAGGTCATAAAAGGTAGAACAGAAGTGTGGATTGTATGTGATTGAAACTTTTAGGTAACTATGATCTGTATGCTTCCCCAACCTTAATACACTCCACGCAGAGGCACACACCAGATGCAGGCATGCATGCACACGCACGTACACACATACATACACACACTGACCCTCATATCAGCCACCACCTCCACCACCTTTCCTGCTCCATCGCCACTGTACAACTTGAAGATCTGGACACAGGACTTTTTACTCTCCCTCCCTCCATCATCCCTCCCTCCGTCTCCCCCTATTCTGTTCCTCCATCTCTGTACCTCTCCCTATTTTCTTCTTCCCTCTCGACCCTCATACTCCCTCCCTCTCTCCCTCTTCCTCCATCTCTCCACCTCTCACTTTCTCCCTCCGTAACTCCTCCCCCGTGTCAAAGAACAGTCAGAAATAATTCTAGTTTGTATAAAGAACTGAAGTTGAGGGTCTGTTAGACCCTTTTTACTTTCCCTATTTGTATGTTCTCCTTTCCCTCTCTCTTGATCTTGAGGTAGAGATCACATGATGGGACTCCAGCTGATTGGAGACCCTTGGTCACACGCACACACACACACACACACGCATACACGCAGTGCTCAAACTCAGTTTCTATTCAAAAAAAAGGATTGCGCCCATACCATGCCTCAGTGCTGGCTAACACAAAGCTCAAGGTGTGTGTGTGTGTGTGTGTGTGTGTGTGTGTGTGTGTGTGTGTGTGTCTGCGCCTCTCTGTCCTTGCAGGGGAATTTCCTGTTGAAGTAGAGGGAGAGATCTGATTGGCTGAGCTGTCTGGGGGCTCGACCAACGTAATTCTGCGATTGGCCATTTGCTGCATTGGCCTGATACTGACACCCCGCCTCAGCCCCCTTCCCCCTCTTCCTCTCTCTACTTTCTCCACTCTCCCTTTCTCTGCTCTCTTCTCACATTCCATCTCTCCCATACAGTTTTTCCAGAAATGACAATCTACCAAGTATAAAACGGTCTTCTATCCCAGTAACAGTCAGTAGAAATAGGAACGCTTGGTGAAAACTATACTGTATAGAGAATAAAAGAGAAGAAACAAAACTACTCTACTCTAGTAAAAACGTCCTATAGGACAAGTGATTTTTTTTCAATAGAATCCTATATAATTCTCACAATCCTATAGGATTTTGCGTCACCTCTACTGTTTGAATTCTACTGGACTACTGTTTTCCTATTGGAAATAAAAAGTAATCATCTTGGATCCTATAGGATTCTTGCAGTTCTATAGGATTCTTGACCCTATTTAATTCTTACAAACCTATAGGATTTTGTATCAACTCTATCAGAATTGGACTACTTATTTTCCAATGTGAAATCAAAAGTAATTCCATTGGAACCTCTCGTATTTTTTTTACTTTGTATTTTTATTCAATTTTTTAAACAATACAAAACATGCACATGCAAACACTCATCAACATCTACCACATTCCCCTTGCCCAGACCCACCTGCTCACATCTCCCATCTCCAGCACCCATCACTCTCCGCCACATGGCCTCAAACGGCACCATTTTATTTCTCTCCATCGACCATGCACTTTCAACATTTAGATAATGAAGCATTTGACCTTTCCATTGTGGAGGATGGAGGATTGGTTGATTTCCAGTTTTTAAGTATGTTTTTCCTGCTCATTGATGAGAAGAGTATCGTCCAGCCCATCGGGTATCTCACTGCACCCTCATATGCCATGTCTTGAAAGATGCAGACAGACAGATTAAAAGTACATTTATTCTACATTCTCTTGAAGGATTTTGTTAGCCCAATCAGAATCATATTATAACTTTTTTTCTTAATTGAACCCATTCAATTATAATTTGTTGTCCTTAGTTCCAGCACAATACAACAACATTAATTACCACATTTTCGTTGATCGGAAACAACAGTTCTATATTAATTTCTGTTTTATTCACCTGTGAGAAAGCATGTCCCTTTAAGAGTGATTGATGATGTCACAACTAGCACGAGCCTGCAGTTTTAATTTGAACTTCTTAAGGCTAGGCGTCCCGCTAGCGGGATACCTGTCGACAGCTTCCGGTGAAATTGGAGGGCCGCAATTCAAATAAAAATGATGGATAAAAATGATGGATATTAAACATTTAGGTACATACAAGTATGTTATATCGGGTAAAAGCTTAAATTCTTGTTAATCTAACTGCATGTCATGTGATTGTTTAAGGACGGTGCCCCACATCAAAATATTTTTTAACCAGCACAAGTTTCATAAATTCACAAATAGCGATTAAATATTCACTTACTTTTTGAAAATCTTCCTCTGATTTGCAATCCAAAGGGTCCCAGCTACAAAATTATTGGTTGTTTTGTGAGATAAAATCCTTCTTTATATCCCAAAAAGTCAGTTTAGTTGGTGCCATCGATTTGAGTAATCCACTCGTTCAACATACAGAGAAAGGAATCCGAAAAGCTACGGCTAAACTTTGATAAAACAAGTCTAAATACATATCTATTTAATCCTCAGGTACCCTAAAATGTAATTAAACTATAATATTTCATACGGAAAGAAGTATGTTCAATAGGAAATCAAAATTAACAGGTGCGCGTCCTCTTTGTCACGCACACACAGACTGATTGCCAACTCTGACTCCCAGTAATAAAACTCAAAATTCTTCCTCGATTGGGAAGAAACAAGCCTGAGACCTTGAACAGAGACTGTTGACATCTAGTGTAAGCCATAGGGATTGTAATCTGGGAGCTGGATTTGGATATGATTTGGATACGTTCCATTGGAAGAGCATGGGCTCTTCCCCCCCAAAAATTATTGTTGGTTTTTCTTTGGATTTTCTCCTATCATATCTATTGTGTTATAGTCTCATACATTATTTTAACATTTCTACACATTTCAAAGTGTTTTATATCCAGTGCCACCAATTATATGCATATCCTGGCTTCTGGGCCTGAGTAACAGGCAGTTTACTTTGGGCACGTCAGTCAGGCGGAAATTCAGAAAAAAGGACCCTAGCCCTAGTCTAACTCTCATGTTGAGCTCGCCACTGGTGGCGATTGTCTAACATCTCCGGTTGTCTAACATTATTATTTACCATTTTATCCTTCACTGTGCATGAATGCAAGAACTGTGAGTACTGTGAGTACAGAGTACATTTTCCTTATGTTTCCTGATAAAGTTGTCAATGTTTTAGACATATTTTCATCATTGTAGAATATTTTATGCACTTGTTTTTATGCTAGCAAAGAAACTACTGTTAGGCACATTTTGCCAATCAGCTGACTAGCTACAATATATATGCAAAAGTATGTGGACACCACTTCAAATTAGTGGATTCGGGAGCCCCACGTAATAGGATGCAACCTTTCCAACAAGTCATTTTGTAACATTTCGGCCCTGCTAGAGCTGCCCCGGTCAACTGTAAGTGCTGTTATTGTGAAGTGGAAACGTATAGGAGCAACAATGGCTCAGCCGTGAAGTGGTAGGCCACACAGGCTCAAAGAACGGGGCCGCTGAGTGTGTAAAATTAATCTGTCCTCAGTTGCAACAATCACTACCGAGTTCCAAATTGCCTCTGGAAGCAACGTCAGCACAATAACTGTTTGTTGAGAGCTTCATGAAATGGTTTTCCATGGCAGCCACGCACAAGCCTAAGATCACCATGCGCAATGCCAAGTGTCAGCAGCAGTGGTGTAAAGCTCGCCGCCATTGGACTCTGGAGCAGTGGAAACACATTCTCTGGAGTGATGAATTCCACTTCACCATATGGCAGTCCGATGAACTAATCTGTGTTTGGCAGATGCCAGGAGAACGATACCTGCCCCAATGCATAGTGCTCACTGTAAAGTTTGGTCTGGGGCTGTTTTTCATGGTTCGGGCTAGGCCCCTTAGTTCCAGTGAAGGGAAATCTTAATGCTACAGCATACAATGACATTATAGATGACTCTGTGCTTCCAACTTTGTGGCAACAGTTTGAGGAATGCCCTTTCCTGTTTCAGCATGATAATGCTCCCGTGCACAAAGCGAGGTCCATACAGAAATGGTTTATTGAGGTCGGCATGGAAGAACTTGACTGGCCTGCACAGAGCCCTGACCTTAACCCCATCGAACAACTTTGGGATGAATTAGGACTGCGACCCAGGCCTAATCGCCCAACATCAGTGCCCAACATCACTAATGCTCTTATGGTTGAATGGAAACAAGTCCCCCCAGCAATGTTCCAGCATCTAGTGGAAAGCCTTCTCAGAAGAGTTATAGCAGCAAACGGGGGACCAACTCCATCTTAATCCCCATGATTTTGCACCTGTTCAACGAGCAGGTGTCCACATGCTTTTGCTCATGTAGTGTAGCTAACTAGGTAAGTTGTAGCCATCTGTATGTTGTTTTTGAGTCATTGTATTATCATAGCAGATGAGAAATGTGTTTTTTTGTTTGTTTATATGTGCCTTATTATATGCAAGTGAACCCCACTTTCATGATTCCTGGTAGACCCCTAGTAGAAAAACCTGATCACATTTTGGAACCAGTCCTATTGGAATCCCATGGAATTCTTCTTCATTTTTATATATATTTTGTGTTCTCCTTTCCCTCTCTCTTGATCTTGAGGTAGAGATAACATGATGGGACTCCAGCTGATTTGGAGACACATAGTCAGTCAGACAGTCAGTCAGTCAGACAGTCAGTCAGTCAGTCAGTCAGTCAGTCAGTCAGTCAGTCAGTCAGTCAGTCAGTCAGTCAGTCAGTCAGTCAGTCAGTCAACAGTCATCAGTCACAGTCAGTCAGTCAGTCAGTCAGTCAGTCAGTCAGTCAGTCAGACTCAGTCAGCAGCGTGTCAGTCAGTCAGTCAGTCAGAGTCAGAGTCAGTCAGTCAGTCAGTCAGTCAGTCAGTCAGTCAGTCAGTCAGTCAGTCAGTCAGCAGTCAGTCAGTCAGTCAGTCAGTCAGTCAGAGTCAGTCAGTCAGTCATCAGTCAATCAGTCAGTCAGTCAGTTCAGTCAGTCAGTCAGTCACCGAGTCAGTCAGTCAGTCAGTCAGTCAGTCAGTCAGCAGTCAGTCAACTGTCAGTCAGTCAGTCAGTGAGTCAGTCAGTCAGTCAGTCAAACTTACAGTATCTATTCTCAAGTCAAGTCAGTGGTCAGTTCAGTCAGTCAGTCAGTCACAGTCAGTCAGTCAGTCTTCAGTCAGTCAGTCAGTCAGTGGCTAGTCACATGTCAGTCAGTCAAGTCAGCAGTCAGTCAGTCAGTCAGTCAGTCTCAGTCAGTCAGTCAGTCAGTGTCAGTCAAGTGTCAGTCAGTCAGTCAGTCAGTCAGTCAGTCAGTCAGTCAGTCAGTCAGTCAGTCAGTCAGTCAGTCAGTCAGTCAGTCAGGTCAGTCAGTCAGTCAGTGTCAGCTGTCTGGGGTCAGTCAGTCAGTCAGTCAGTGATCAGTCAGTCAGTCAGTCAGTCAGTCAGTCAGTCAGTCAGTCAGTCTTCCCAGTCAGTCAGTCAGTCAGTCAGTCAGTCAGTCAGTCAGTCAGTCAGTCAGTCAGTCAGTCAGTCAGTGTCAGTCATCAGTCAGTCATCCTGTCTCTGCTCAGTCATCAGCCAGTCAGTTCAGTCAGTCTTTCCAGTCAATCAGTCAGTCAGTTTCCAGTAAAGTTGTCAGTCAGTCAGGTCAGTCAGTCAGTCAGTCAGGTCAGTCAGCAGTCAGTCAGTCAGTCAGTCAGTCTCAGTCAGGTCAGTCAGTCAGTCAGTCAGTCAGTCAACAGTCAGTCAGTCAGTCAGTCAGTCAGTCAGTCAGTCAGTCAGTCAGTCAGTCAGTCAGTCAGTCAGACAGTCAGTCAGTCAGTCAGTCAACTCAGTCAGTCAAACAGTCAGTCAGTCAGTCAGTCAGTCAGTCAGTCAGTCAGTCAGTCAGTCAGTCAGTCTTTCAGTCAGTCAGTCATGTCAGTCAGTCTCAGTCAGTCAGTCAGTCAGTCAGTCAGGTCAGTCAGTCAGTCACAGAAAGTGGATTTTAGGTCAGTCAGTCAGTCAGTCAGTCAGTCAGTTTCTCAGTCAGTCAAGTCACAGAGCAGAGCACAGTCAGTCAGTCAGTCAGTCAGTCAGTCAGTCAGTCACAGTCAGTCAGAATTAGGACTGTCAGTCGACCCAGTCTAATCGTCCTGTCAGTCAGTCAGTCAGTCCAAGTCAGGTCAGTGTCAGTCTCAGTATGGTCAGTCAGTCAGCGTCAGTCAGTCAGTCATCAGTCAGAGTCAGTCAGTCAGTCAGTCAGTCAGTCCCAGTCAGTCAGTCAGTCAGTCAGTCTCAGTCAGTCAGTGGTCAGTCTCAGTCAGTCAGTCAGTCAGTTCAGTCAGTGTCGTCAGCCGTCAGTCAGTCAGTCCAGTCAGTCAGTCAGTCAGTCAGTCAGTCACAGTCAGTCCAGTCAGTCAGTCAGTCAGTCCAGTCAGTCAGTCAGTCAGTCAGTCAGTCAGTCAGTCAGTCAGTCAGTCAGTCAGTCACAGTCAGTCAGTCAGTCAGTCAGTCAGTCAGTCAGTCAGTCAGTTTCAGTCAGCAGTCAGTCAGTCAGTCAGTCAGTCAGTCAGTCAGTCAGAGTCAGCCGCAGGTCAGTTCATCAGTCAGTCAGTATCAGTCAGTCTCATCAGTCAGTCAGTCAGTCAGTCAAGTCAGTCAGTCAGTCAGTCAGTCAGCAGTCAGTCTCAGTCAGTCAGTCAGTCAGTTTCAGTCAGTCAGTCATCAGTCAGTCAGGTCAGTCAGTCAGTCAGTCAGCAGATCAGTCAGTCAGTCAGTTTCACAGTCAGTCAGTTGTTCAGCCAGTCAGTGTGTCAGTCTTCAGTCAGTCAGTCAGTCTGTCAAGTCAGTCAGTCAGTCAGCCCTCAGTCAGTCAGTCAGTCAGTCAGTCAGTCAGTCAGTCAACCAGTCAGTCAGTCAGTCAGTGGAACCAGTCAGTCAGTCAGTCAGTCAAAGTCATGGTCAAGTCTTCTTCAGTTTTCAGTCAGTCATCATAGTCAGTCAGTCAGTCAGTCAGTCAGTCAGTCAGTCAGTCAGTCAGTCAGTCAGTCAGTCAGTCAGTTCAGTCAGTCAGTCAGTCAGTCAGTTCAGTCAGAGTCAGTCAGTCAGTCATGTCAGTCAGTTCACAGTCAGTCAGCTCAGTCAGTCAGTCAGTCAGTCAGTCAGTCAGTCAGTCAGTCAGTCAGTCAGTCAGTCAGTCAGTCAGTCAGTCAGTCAGTCAGTCAGTCAGTCAGTCAGTCAGTCAGTCAGTCAGTCAGTCAGACAGTCAGTCAGTCAGACAGTCAGTCAGTCAGTCAGTCAGACAGACAGACAGACAGACAGACAGACAGACAGACAGACAGACAGACAGACAGACAGACAGACAGACAGACAGACAGACAGACAGACAGACAGACAGACAGACAGACAGACAGACAGACAGACAGACAGACAGACAGACAGACAGACAGACAGACAGACAGACAGACAGACAGACAGACAGACAGACAGACAGACAGACAGACAGACAGACTGTGCTAAAACTTACAGTATCTATTCTCAAAAAGGATTAAGCCCATACCTTGCTTCAGTGCTGGCTAACATGGAGCTCAAGGTGTCTGTATATCTGCGCCACTCTGTCCTGGCGTCTGGCAGAGAAATGTCCTGTTTAAGTAGAGGGAGAGAGCTGAGCTGTCTGGGGGCTCGACCAACGGCTGATACTGACACTCACCTCAGCACCCTTCCCCCTCTCCTTCTCTCTACTTTCTCCATCCCTCCCTTTCTCTGCTCTCATCTCACATTCCATCTTTCCAATACAGTTTTTCCAGAAATGACGATGCTCTACCTAGTATAAACCAGTCTTCTATCCCAGTAACAGTCAGTACGAATAGGAAATAGGAAAACAGGATAGCGAATAAGAGGGAAGAAACTCACCTAAAAGTCATAAAAGGTAGAACAGAAGTGTGGATTTTATGTTGTTGAAGTTTTTAGGTAGCTAAGATCTTCCCCAACCTTAACACGCTTGATGCACATACCCACACACACCAGACAGACCCACACACAAGCACACACCGAGGCCCAGTAGTGGGTGATGCTCCACCAGGCTCCAGCTGTTGTCGTCCAGACAGTGGCTCCTATAGACCAGGAACTGACACACGTCTCTGGCCCTCATATCAGCTGGCACCTCCACCACATTCCCTGCGCCATCTTCACTGTACACCTTGATGATCTGTATACACACGCACACACACACACACACAGAGAGAGAGAGAGAAATATTATATTAATATAAAAACATGAATATGATCATTATAAAAGACACAGTCCCTGCCCCATCATCACTGTTCACCTTTATTAGAATAAAGGGTCACAAAATACATTTACAGTCATTACAAACAGGCCACTGTGAAGAGTAGCTGAAACGTTAAGGGCCGGTTAACAGTTAAGGGCCCGTTAAGCCTAGCCGTTCCTTCTGAACACAAACTGTAACACTGCAGCTATACTGCATTATGATGCTGTTATAACACATTGTAAGACTTCTCATAAGCATGACTGTCTGCCTTATGTCTTATTACCATGCCATAATAATCCGGACTCATTTTGAGTGAGTTGAAATGTTAATGAAACAGGGTTGGTTTCCTGGACACAGATCAAGCCTATCCCTGATCAATAGAGATTCTCCACACTGGTCTTTTAGGTCCAGGACTTAGTCTGGGTTGGGGAAACAGAGACACAGTAGGACTGTTACTGTTACTGTTACTGTTACTGACACACACACACACGCACACGCACACACACACACATTAGATGGTTGAATCCGGCTCCTGTGGTACAACTTTCTGATCTGTAAGTGAGGATATCCTCGAACGCGGACCATGACTGTACGTTTATCATCTAAAAACCACTGTTCAACCTTTAACACACGCTCCTGAACATACACATTTACCAATATACCTGAGATATATTGTACACACCATACATACACACCTCTGAGATATACGCACTAAACATTCTGACAATATACATACATTCACCTAAACATATACAATACTCACACTTAAAAATACACATATGCACTTAACGATGTACACACAAATACTCACGTTTCAAAATCACACCCACTTAGACATTTATTAATTGACATACATACATATATATCTATCTTCTTTCTCCCAGCAGGGAAGTGTGTGTGTGTGCATGTGTGTGAGCATGTGAGAGAGAGGGTGTGCTGTATGTCTGCAGAAAATGTTATTTCAATCATTCAACGTTTTATCCCCAAACCCATCAAAACATATCGTAGAGAATCACACGACACTTGAAACAACTCCACAGAAGAACACAGAATCACACGACACTAGAAACAACTCCACAGAAGAACACAGAGTCACACGACACTTGAAACAACTCCACAGAAGAACACAGAATCACACGACACTAGAAACAACTCCCCAGTAGAACACAGAATCACACGACACTAGAAACAACTCCACAGTAGAACACAGAATCACACGACACTAGAAACAACTCCACAGTAGAACACAGAATCACACGACACTAGAAACAACTCCCCAGTAGAACACAGAATCACACGACACTAGAAACAACTCCACAGTATCACACGACACTAGAAACAACTCCACAGTAGAACACAGAATCACACGACACTAGAAACAACTCCACAGTAGAACACAGTATCACACGACACTAGAAACAACTCCACAGTAGAACACAGAATCACACGACACTAGAAACAACTCCACAGTATCACACGACACTAGAAACAACTCCACAGTATCACACGACACTAGAAACAACTCCACAGTAGAACACAGAGAATCACAGGAAATCAAAAATGACGCCAAGGCTCTCTCTGCCTCCTCCGGCCCCCGTGCAGAGAACACAAAGGGTACAAACTAGAAAGGAGACACCAGAAACAAAATCAAAATATTCTTGCCTCTCATAGTAGTTTGAGAACATTTCTAAATGTGGAATGTCATCACCACTAAAGCTATACACACAGACACACACACAACAAACCCTACCCACTACACACACATATGCTTACCTCTACAGCCTGAAAGAGGCAACAGTCAGGAGAGCACGATGGCATTTTCACACTGAGCCTTACTCTGCTGAGACAGAGAGAGGAAGAGAGAGAAAGAGGGAGGGATAGGGGAGGGAGGGGAAGAGAGGGAGGGACAGAGGAGGGAGGGGAAAGGAGTGGAAGAGAGGGAAGGACAGAGGAGGGAGGGGAAAAGAGTGAAAGAGAGGGAGGGATAGGGGGGAGGGAGGGAGGGGAAGAGAGGGAGGGACAGAGGAGGGGGAAAGGAGTGGAAGAGAGGGAGGGATAGAGGAGGGAGGGGAAAAGAGTGGAAGAGAGGGAGGGATAGGGGAGGGAGGGGAAGAGAGGGAGGGACAGAGGAGGGAGGGGAAAGGAGTGGAAGAGAGGGAGGGACAGAGGAGGGAGGGGAAAAGAGTGGAAGAGAGGGAGGGATAGGGGAGGGAGGGGAAGAGAGGGAGGGATAGGGGAGGAGGGGAAAGGAGTGGAATAGAGGGAGGGATAGGGGAGGGAGGGGAAAGGAGTGGAAGAGAGGGAGGGATAGGGGAGGGAGGGGAAAGGAGTAGAAGAGAGGGAGGGATAGGGGAGGGAGGGGAAAGGAGTGGAAGAGAGGGAGGGATAGGGGAGGGAGGGGAAAGGAGTGGAAGAGAGGGAGGGATAGGGGAGGGAGGGGAAAGGAGTGGAAGAGAGGGAGGGACAGGGGAGGGAGGGGAAAGGAGTGGAAGAGAGGGAGGGATAGGGGAGGGAGGGGAAAGGAGTGGAAGAGAGGGAGGGATAGGGGAGGGAGAGGAAGAGAGGGCGGGATAGGGGAGGGAGAGGAAGAGAGGGCGGGATAGGGGAGGGAGGGGAAAGGAGTGGAAGAGAGGGAGGGATAGGGGAGGGAGGGGAAAGGAGTGGAAGAGAGGGAGGGATAGGGGAGGGAGGGGAAAGGAGTGGAAGAGAGGGAGGGATAGGGGAGGGAGGGGAAAGGAGTGGAAGAGAGGGAGGGATAGGGGAGGGAGGGGAAAGGAGTGGAAGAGATGGAGGGATAGGGGAGGGAGGGGAAAGGAGTGGAAGAGAGGGAGGGATAGGGGAGGGAGGGGAAAGGAGTAGAAGAGAGGGAGGGACAGAGGTAAATAGAACACGAGAGAGGCAGAGGGAGAAGGAGAGAGGGATGGGACATAGAAATAGAACAAGGAATATGGGTGAGGGAGAGAGAGAGGGAGAAAGACAGGGAGAGAGAGAGGGAGAGAGTGAGGGGGAGCGACAGGGAGAGAGACAGGGAGAGAAACAGGGAGAGAGAGAGGGAGAGAGTGAGGGGGAGAGAAAGTGAGAAGGCGAGAGAGATTGAGAGAGTCCTTCCTCTTGTGCTGGGCAGGATAATGCCTGAATGCTACTCTCTTTATGACTCAGCCAGTGGATTGTGCAGTGTGTGTGTGTGTGTTTTAAATTTAACTAATTTATTTCACCTTTATTTAACCAGGTAGGCCAGTTGAGAACAAGTTCTCATTTACAAGTGTGACCTGGCCAAGATAAAGCAAAGCGACAAAAACAACAACACAGAGTTACACATGGGATAAACAAACGTACAGTCAATAACACAATAGAAAAATGTGTATACAGTGTGTGCAAATGAAGTAAGGCAATAAATAGGCCAATAGTGGCAAAGTAAATTACAATTTATCAATCTACACTGGAGTGATAAATGTGCAGATGAGAATGTGCAAGTAGAAATACTGTTGTGCAAAAGAGCAGAAAAACAAAAACAAATATGGGGATGAGGTAGGTAGTTGGTTGGATGGGCTATTTACAGATGGGCTGTATACAGCTGCTCTGACAGCTGATGCTTAAAGTTAGTGAGGGAGATATAAGTCTCCAACTTCAGTGATTTTTGCAATTTGTTCCAGTCATTGGCAGCAGAGAACTGGAAGGAAAGGCGGCCTAAAAAGGTGTTGGCTTTGGGAATGACCAGTGAAATATACCTGCTGGAGCGCGTGCTATGAGTGGTTGTTGCTATGGTGACCAGTGAGCTTTGATAAAGCGGGGCTTCACCTAGCAAAGACTTATAGATGACCTGGAGCCAGTGGGTTAGGCGAGAAATATGTAGCGAGGACCAGCCAACGAGATCATACAGGTCGCAGTGGTGGGTAGTATATGGGGCTTTGGTGGCAAAACGGATGGCACTGTGATAGACTGCATCCAGTTTGCTGAGTAGAGTGTTGGAGGCTATTTTGTAAATGACTTCGCCGAAGTCAAGGATTGGTAGGATAGTCAGTTTTACAAGGGTATGTTTGGCAGCATGAGTGACGGAGGCTTTGTTGCGAAATAGGAAGCCGATTCTAGATTTATCTTTGGACTGGAGATGCTTAATGTGAGTCTGGAAGGAGAGTTTACAGTCTAGACAGACACCTAGGTATTTATATTCTAAGTCAGAACCGTCCAGAGTAGTGATGCTAGTCGGGCAGGCGGGTGTGGGCAGCGATCGTTTGAAGAGCATGCATTTAGTTTTACTTGCATTTAAGAGCAGTTGGAGGCAACGGAAGGAGTGTTTTATGGCGTTGAGGCTCGTTTGGAGGTGTGTGTGTGTATGTATGCACACACACATTTTCTAGCTGCCTCACGGTTTCAATTTCTCTTATCAGACCTCTCTCCCCCTTTCCCCCCCCCCTCTTTTCTCCTCTCCCTTCCAGCCCTCATGCCATTCTCTCCTCTACAGATGGGTGTGAGATGGAGGGATGAGGGGTCAGGTATGGAGCATTGTGAGGAACAGATCTCTGTTGTCTTTTATGGGTGAGAAAGAGTTTGTTAATTAAAGTGAAATAGTCTGTAAAGTTTTTTTTTAGTTTGAGACAGTGATCACGTCAAGTATAGGGGGGGCTGGGGGGAGAGACAGACAGACAGACAGACAGACAGACAGGGGACAGACAGACAGACAGACAGACAGACAGACAGACAGACAGACAGACAGACAGACAGACAGACAGACAGACAGACAGACAGACAGACAGACAGACAGACAGACAGACAGACAGACAGACAAGACAGACAAGACAGACAAGACAGACAGACAGACAAGACAGACACAAACACACACACACACACCGGGGATTTCTCAGCTATTCTGCAGAGAGAAAAGGGAAGATAAGGAAACGAGAGATGGGTGAGGGGGGATTAAGAGAGGCAGAGAGACAGTGAGTGACAAATAATGTTATATTTATTTAGATTATAGTTTATTATCTATTTATTTATTCATTTTAGTTTAAATGGAATAAAATAAAGCAATTATTCAATTGTGTATAAATTGTGAATAACAATAAAGATATTAGTGATTTGAGGTTGGTTCAGTGTCGTTTAGATTATAAAAACATAATCACGGTTTTCTATTGCTATTTTTATTGCCACTAAATGTACCATGCATTATGTGAGTTGAATGCTGGAACAACACAGAATAAAACAATTAATACAAGTCCAATGATGGTAGTGACAGCCCAGTACTGCTTATCATTTATTAACCATAATTTATTCACATTACTTCAATACAATATTTGTATTATTTGTTGACTATCGTTTCATTACAAGTCATCATCTCATTTCTACAGAGCTGCTGCCTGGGCTGTCTGACACAATCACTACTTATTTATTTAGAAAAATGACTAAAGGCATAGTTTTATGATTACTGAATACCAATTACCAACGTAGATCATCTATTTTCAGGTAGAGATACCTCATTAAGCAGTTAATTTCCATCCCTCTCCATCGTGTGTTCTTCTGTCTCTTCTCTCAGTCTGCGCCATAGAGATAGATAGAGGACTCATCTATATATCTGTGCAATTATATCATTTGTGACAGCATGGGCAGCACCATTGAGGCTAAAACCCTAAGGAATCCCCACCCAGTTGACTACTTTGACTACTTTAAAATGGTGGAAGGATGGAGGAAGCCCTCAATGGAGCAGCCCATTCTAAAATGGCCTTTTGGCCACTAATGGCCTATATGGTCTGTACTGCACAGACTGGACAAGTAGGTGCGCAATGGATTATGGTCATTGTAGTTAATTACCACGTTTTCTGCGCTAAACTATGTTGTATATTGGCCTGTTGGAAACTACAAAACCCTACTACATCGCACAGTTCGGGCATGATCTGATTTATCTCTAGTGAAACTGGGCATTGATCTTACAAAAAAATTATAATAAATGGATTTTGGTTAATTAGTTGTTTTAAAAAAAAACAACAACAACGTTGTGGTTAATTGTTCAGCACTAAAAGAAACAGAGTGACAGAAAGATAGAGAGGAGTGAGAGGCAGAAGGAGCGAAAGAAAGAGAGGAATGTCAGTACTGTAATACTGAGCCATAATCAGCCTCATGTGTGGAGCGCTGCATGCCAGCTGGCCCCTAACACAGCATGCATAAGTAAACACACAACACACACGCATGTATGCAAGCATACACACACATACACACACACACACAAATGCGCATTGACACACATACAGTACATGCACGCACACAAGAATGTATGCATGCTCACACACACACACACGCACGCACACACACGCACACACACTCAGAGCATGAAATGCTAGCTATGTTAAGCCCCACAGCAAGAGAGAGAGCTGGGTGTTGTCATAGGCCACATCAACAGCGAGGAATGCGTGTGTGTGTGTGTGTGTGTCAGTAAAACTCTTCAGTCAAATCATTCATCACATATGAACTATTAACACCCTCTTCCTTTCTTCCTTCTCCCTCACTTTTCTTTTTCTCTCTTCCTTTAACCCCCTTTCCTCCTTGCTCCTTCCTTCTCCCTCACCCCTCTTTCTCCCCTTTTCCCCACTCCATCTCAAACATCTGACCATCTCATGGAGAGAAAGATGGAAGCGAAGCGTCTAGACTTTATGAGCATGCAGAATTAAGTGGTTGTTTTGTGGGTCAGTGTAGGTGTGTGTGTGATGTCTTAACTTGATTGGAGGCCACAGTTCAGCCTCAAACTCAACTTACCACTTAAACAACCTTTTTTTTAACCACACCCACATGCAATACGCACACACACGCATGTACACACACGCATGTACACACACACACCGTGGTCTACCCCCTCAGGCTCTCTAACAATGTCTACATAAGACCCAAAGATCAACCTCTGTGTTGGTTCAGGGAGGTAGAATGTCACATGCCAAGGAACATTTCACCACTTTTCAACTTCATATTCATCATCTCTAGCATCACCCCAACATCAACATATGTGAAAATTGCGTGTCTCTATGTTTTGTAGTAAAAAAAAAGACAGAGGAAGATGTGTTTCCAATTACATCACTGGTGTGCGTCGTGAGATTTTAAACAATTATGAATAGGCATTGCCTACTCATTTTCTACTAATTGCCTACTAATGGCCTACTAATTGGCTGAGGATGTAATTGGAAACACTTACCTTCCTCTTCTTTTTACTACAAAACATAGAAACGCGTCATTTTCACAGATGTTGATGTTGGGGTGGTGCTGGAGATGATGAGTATGATGTTAAAACATTTGGACATTTCCTTTTAAAGGAAAACTATCTTTTGGTATTTGTTTAATTAGTCCATTGTTGACATACATGTAGTCCCAAAATAAAAAACACAGAAATCCTCCCCCATATGATGCATCTTGTTTTAGTTTAGTTTAGTTTGTTTATTTTAATTAATTTGACCATTATAAAACAAATAAAACTTGAAATGCCGCCTCCCGAGTGGTGCAGTGATCTAAGGCATGCTAACTGTGCCACCTAGAGATTCTGGGTTCGAGTCCAGGCTCTGTCGCAGCCGGCCGTGACTGGGAGACCCATGGGATGGCGCACAATTGGCCCAGCGTCGTCCAGGTTAGGGGAAGGTTTGGCCGGCAGGGATGTCCTTGTCCCATCCCCCACTAGCGACTCCTGTGGCAGGCCGGATGCAGTGCACACTGACACGGTCGCCAGGTGTATGCTATTTCCTCCGACACATTGGTGCGGCAGGCTTCCGGGTTAAGTGGGAATGTGTCAAGAAGCAGTGCGATTTGGTTGGGTTGTGTTTCGGATGATGCACGGCTATCGACCTTCTACTCTCCCGAGTCCATACGGGAGTTTCAGCGATGAGACAAGACTGTAACTACCAATTGGATACCATGAAAAAGGGGGTGAAATGTTTTAAATAATAGTAATTTCAAAAAACTTCAAAAGCCATACATTCACATGAGTAAAATGATTGAGGATAACACACTATGCGCAGACCAGCTGGCTGGAGTGTTTACGGACATATTCAATCTCTCCCTATCCCAGTCTGCTGTCCCCACTTGCTTCAAGATGTCCACCATTGTTCCTGTACCCAAGAAAGCAAAGGTTAACTGAACTAAATGACTACCGCACCATAGTACTCACTTCTGTCATCATGAAGTTCTTTGAGAGGCTAGTTAAGGATCATATCACCTCCACCTTACCTGACACCCTAGACCCACTTCAATTTGCTTACTGCCCCAATAGATCCACAGGCGATGCAATCACCATCGCACTGCACACTGCCCTATTCCATCTGGACAAGAGGAATACCTAGGCCAGAATGCTGTTCATGGATTATAGCTCAGCCTTCAACACCATAGTACCCTCCAAGATCATCATTAAGCTTGGGGCCCTGGGTCTGAACCCCGCCCTGTGCAATTGGGTCCTGGACTTCCTGACGTGCCGCCTCCAGCTGGTGAAGGTAGGAAACAACTCTTCCACTTCTCTGATCCTCAACACAGTGGCCCCACAAGGATGCGTGCTCAGCCCCCTCCTGTACTCCCTGTCACGCATGACTGCGTGGACGCGCACGCCTCCAACTCAATCATCACGTTTGCAGACGACAACAGTGGTAGGCCTGACTACCAACAATGACGAGAACGCCTATAGGGAGGAAGTGAGGGCCCTGGTGGGGTGGTGGCAGGAAAATAACCTCTCCCTCAACGTCAACAAAATGAAGGAGCTGATCGCGGACTTCAGGAAACACAGAGGGAGCACGCCCATATCCACATCGACGGGACCGCAGTAGAGAAGGTGGAAAGCTTCAAGTTCCTCGGCATACACATCACTGACGTTCTGAAATGGTCCACCCACACAGACAGTGTGGTGGAGAAGGCTCAACAGCGCCTCTTCAACCTCAGGAGGCTGAAGAAATTTGGCTTGGCCCCTAAGACCCTCAGAGACTAAAAAACAGCTTCTATCTCAAGGCCATCAGACTGCTACCACCCGGCTACTCAACCCTGCACCTTAAAGGCTGCTGCCCTACATGCATATACATGGAATCACTTTACACTTTAATAATGGAAAACTAGTCACATTCAAATGGGCACAGAAGACATCAAACAGTTTTTTGCTTTATTTTTAAAACTGCACAGAGAGGACGTCCTTTTTATGGGCAGACACAACTCTTCCACTCTGAGGCTCCAAATATACAAGAAAGTACCTTTCCCAGTATTACTCCTGAACCCGAAAAAGCACACATTAGCAAGACCTGATCTGGTGCTGTGGCTGTGTGCATCCCTAACATGGGGAAAGTAATCACTCAGATATCTGGGCTCAGAACCATAAAAAGTCCTGTAAACCAAACCCAGTCTAATCTGGAACACCCTAACCTCAACAGGCAGTCAATTGAATTCCTGAAAGCAGCTCCTGCCTATGTGAGCACATGGACTCACCTTCAATACTACCCTGATCAGCTTATTCTGAGCTATCTGGAGCTTCCCCTTCAGAAGAATAGATATGCCCCCAAACCAGGAAGTAATAGAGTAGTCAAACTGGCATTGAATGAGGGCAGTGGCTAACACTCTCATGGAGTTCTTATCAAGCAGCTTGGAATTTCTTGCCCAAAACGTAGTCCTGGCATTAACCTTCCCTTGTACTTCAGTGGCCATTCTCTCCCCCCCCCCTCCCCCTAGGGCTTCCATCAAGGATGCATCCCAGGTAGCTAACAGAAGTTTAGTAGTCAGCACCTCACAGTCTAACTCCACTCTGATTTCAGAGGAACCACACAATTTAGGTCTGGACCCAGAAAGAAGTGCAGAGATAGCTTATTATCTCCAAGCCATTTGCTAACGTTATTAAACTCTCTGCTAAGTATGCTCTCCAACATAGTTGTACTTTTATGAGATACCAGAAGTGTAGAGTCATCTGCATAAAGGAAAAGACTGCAAGAACAATGATCTTTCATATCGTTATATACAGTTAAAACAGTAGTGGCCCAAGCACGCTCCCCTGCGGAACACCACAACTTATTGGTTTTGCCTGAGACAGTGACCTCTACCACTTGCTCCCTACCTGACAAGCAGGACTTTACCCAGCCTAGAGGGATACTCCTTAACCCCAGTGCATCGAGTATGGCGATTAGGAGACAGAGGTTACCTGTATCAATGGCCTTCTGTAGGCCAAGCAGTACCATTCCACAAAGATTGCCCACGTCAATTTCTTTCCTGATTAAGCCAGTCAAGTAAAGTAGACATGAATCAGTGGAAACCCCAACTGAAAATCATTCATTAGACTTTATTTGTTGACATATTCATAAATTTGCTCATGTACAACACTCTCCAGGATCTTTGATGTTATACAGAGGATAAATACAGGCCTATAATTCCCAGGGTCAGACTTTATCCCCTTCTTATACAGAGGTATAATTTTAGCTTGTTTCATGTCCCTGGGAAAGATGCCTTATTCAAGAAAGAGATTAACGACAATTTTCTCAGCAAAATCTCTAAGAACCCTTGCAGGAATATTATACAGGCCTATGGCTTTGGAGCATTTAAGCTCAGGTAGAATACTGGCTACTTTGGCTGTTTCTACCTTTGCAAAAGGAAAGGAGTTTGGCTGAACCCCTAACTTGGCATAATACTTCTTGACTCTTCCATACATATTAGAACTGGTGGGCAGCTTGCTGGCAACGAAAGTAAAAAAAGAGTTGAATTCATTGTCAACCTCTACTTTTCCGTATACCATCTCCCCCTGATATTCAGTCCAATAATGTTTAGATTGTTTTTGGTAGTACTACTACAGCCTAGTTCCTTAAATTATTTCCAAATCTTTTTAGGATCATTTTTGTTCTCAATGATTTTATCAGCGAAGTAACCCCTCTTAGCTTCATCCATCCTGATCTGTGCTTCATTTCTGTGATGTTTATAGGAGAAAAGCAGGGTACTCTTGAGAGTTCTTACATTCTAAAAGGCCTTATTCCTTGTTTGGATAGAATCTCATGATTAAACCAAGGACTAGAACTCTGCTGTACTCTGACCTGTCTAATGGGAGCCATCACATCCAGCCCATCAAGGAATCTACATTTAAAGGCTTCCCAGGCACTGTCTACCCCTACACTATCCAGCACAGGTGACCAGTCAATTTTACACTTTTGCTCCCTTAACATTTCAACATTTCACATTTCAACATTTTTTGAGTCCTCTGATTGGAACAGTTTTGTGACACTCTTTAAAAACCCTCTTTGTGCAAAATGTAATAAAATTATCAACGATTCCATATACTATTACTCTATATTAAGTCAATCGTACTTTGCACTGTTTCATATACAGAGCAAGTGATCTACAGAAGTGAATAAAGACATTGTGGGTTGGCATATCCTTTTTGAAATCCCCTAACAAAATTATTTCCTTCACTGGGGAGTCATTAGTTTGACAACACAATTTCGAGACCTTCATAGAATGAAATCTGATTGGGCAGCCTGTAACACAACCCAACAAAATCGGCTTGGTTTTGGGAAGGCAGATATCCAGCCAGACAATCTCCAGATCATCAATTAAATCCGATCTGACGTTATAAGCAATGTCTGATCTTACAAAAACACATATATCCCCCCACCGTTCCGTTTCCGATCCTTCCTGACAGCCAACAGCACACCGACAGCAAAGGTGAGTTTCATTGACCCCATGACCAAAGCTAGAAGCGCTGCATTTTAGATGAGTCAACTGCACGCATTCCAGACATACCAGAGCTTTTCTGTTACTCTTAACCAAACTTTCGCAGGAGGTGCATGAGTGCATAGGCCGTTAGATGGTGTTCGTGATCAATTGAGGAGCAGGGCATTGATGTAGATCACCTGATAAGAGAAGGCAAAGAGTTTTTATAAGATCTCCACCATTCATTTGAGGTTGGCCTTGGATATTTGTTTTGGTTTGTGCCATGGTCTAATGAAAGGTTGGTATATAACATTCCCTCCAAATCTAATTCACCGTTTGTCACAGAAACATCAAAATATGTATGATTTATTCTATAAATGTCAAGCATAGTTTTACAAACTTTGTTGTGAGGAAAGATTCCAGTTTTGATTTTATAGAAATACATAAAATCAATAAAACGCCATTTAAAGCAGTATAAATCAATAACTAATTCACTATTTGTCACAGAGACATCATACATAGTTTGATGTTTCTGTGACAAACAGTGAATTAGATATTGATTATTACTTATTTTATTATTATTAATTTTTTAAATCGAATATCTTTGTTGTTCCATAGAAAGTATCTGTGAGGGGAAAAATTGTGTTTATTCACTAACATCCAAGCTAAAATTGCCTGCTTATGGAATTTGGCCAATTTTACTGGGATTTTATCAACATCAAAACTACATCGAAGCAAAAAATTCTAAACCACCTGTCACATTCTGACCTTAGTTCTTTTGTTATGTCCTTGTTTTAGTATGGTCAGAGTGTGAGTTGGGTGGGCAGTCTTATGTTCGTTTTTCTAGGTTGTGTTTATGCGTTTGGCCTGGTATGGTTCACAATCAGAGGCAGGTGTCGTTCGTTGTCTCTGATTGAGAATCATACTTAGGTAGCCTTTTCCCACCTGTGTTTGGTGGGTGATTGTTTTCTGTTTAGTGTTTGTCACCGTACAGGACTGTTTCGTTTCATTCTCTTTGTTATTTTTGTTTTAGTGTTCTGAGTTTAATAAATATCATCATGAACACCTACCGAGCTGCTATTGATGTTGATAGCTTGCGCATTGGTCCTCCGATCCTTCAAACTCCTCAGACGAGGACGATGAACGTTACACCACCACCAGAGTCAAATAAATACTCAGGGAAGACATTCCAAATACTGTTCTGGTTCTTAATATACTTCAGAATCCAATTTATTTAAAAAGTATTATTTAGATGATTGAAATCTAAAACCTCAAGACCTCCTTGTTCTTGGGTATTTGTGAGAATATCTTTCCATAGATAGTGAGTTTTGTTCCTGATAAAGAATCAAATTGAATCCTTTACAATTTTAGGGGATAAATCAAGTGATAACGAAACATAAACCGATCTGGATAACCCTTCAGCTTTAGACAATAAAACCCGACCATATAATGAAATATCTCTCAGCAACCAGAGGTTCAATTTCTTCTTTATTTTCTCAATAATGGGGTTAAAGTTTAATTCACTCCTTTGTTTTTCATCCTTGCATATAACAATTCCAAGATAAGTAACCTTATCTTTAATTGGGATACCATATACAGTGGGGAGAAGAAGTATTTGATACACTGCCGATTTTGCAGGTTTTTCTACTTACAAAGCATGTAGAGGTCTGTAATTTTTTTAAATCATAGGTACACTTCAACTGTGAGAGACGGAATCTAAAACAAAAATCCAGAAAATCACATTGTATGATTTTTAAGTAATTAATGTGCATTTTATTGCATGACATAAGTATTTGATCACCTCTCACAGACCTGTTAGTTTTTCTTTAAGAAGCCCTCCTGTTCTCCACTCATTACCTGTATTAACTGCACCTGTTTGAACTCGTTACCTGTATAAAAAGACCTGTCCACACACTCAGTCAAACAGACTCCAACCTCTCCACAATGGCCAAGACCAGAGAGCTGTGTAAGGACATCAGGGTTAAAATTGTAGACCTGCACAGGGCTGGGATGGGCTACAGGACAATAGGCAAGCAGCTTGGTGAGTAGGCAACAACTGTTGGCGCAATTATTAGAAAATGGAAGAAGTTCAAGATGATGGTCAATCACCCTTGGTCTGGGGCTCCATGCAAGATCTCACCTTGTGGGGCATCAATGATCATGAGGAAGGTGAGGGATCAGTCCAGAACTACACGACAGGACCTGGTCACTGACCTGAAGAGAGCTGGGACCAGTCTCAAAGAAAACCATTAGTAACACACTACGCCTTCATGGATTAAAATCCTGCAGCGCATGCAAGGTCCCCCTGCTCATGCCAGCACATGTCCAGGCCCGTCTGAAGTTTGCCAATGACCTTCTGGATGGGAGAATGGGATGGGAGAAGGTCAAATGGTCTGATGAGACAAAAATAGAGCTTTTTGGTCTAAACTCCACTTACTGTGTTTGGAGGAAGAAGAAGGATGAGTACAACCCCAAGAACACCATCCCAACCGTGAAGCATGGAGGTGGAAACATCATTCTTTGAGGATGCTTTTCTGCAAAGGGGACAGGACGACTGCACCGTATTGAGGGGAGGATGGATGGGGCCATGTATCGCAAGATCTTGGCCAACAACCTCCTTCCCACAGTAAGAGCTTTGAAGATGGGTCGTGGCTGGGTCTTCCAGCATGACAACGACCCGAAACACACAGCCAGGGCACCTAAGGAGTGGCTCCGTAAGAAGCATCTCAAGGTCCTGGAGTGGCCTAGCCAGTCTCCAGACCTGAACCCAATAGAAAATCTTTGCAGGGGGCTGAAAGTCCGTATTGCCCAGCGACAGCCCCGAAACCTGAAGGATCTGGAGAAGGTCTGTATGGAGGAGTGCGCCAAAATCCCTGCTGCAGTGTGTGCAAACCTGGTCAAGAACTACAGGAAACGTATGATCTCTGTAATTGCAAACAAAGGTTTCTGTACCAAATATTAAGTTCTGCTTTTCTGATGTATCAAATACTTATGTCATGCAATAAAATGCTAATGAATTACTTAAAAATCATAAAATATGTTTTTCAGGATTTTTGTTTTAGATTCCGCCTCTCTCAGTTGAAGTGCACCTATGATAAAAATTACAGACCTCTACATACTTTGTAAGTAGGAAAACCTGCCAAATTGGCAGTGTATCAAATACTTGTTCTCCCCACTGTACTTCCTTTAAAACACAATCCTTGAGTGGAAATAAAACTGACTTATCGATATTAATTTTCAAACCCGAAACTAAGGAAAAGTCTTCAATAGAGGAAACTGCTTTAGAAACCTCATTCCTGTCTCTCAATAATATGGTGGTATCACCAGCCAGTTAACATAGTTTAAATTAATTGCCAAGTGCTGAAACACCTTGAAAATTCCCATTCTTGATATGAAGAGCCATAATTTGAGTAACCAATAAGAATAAAAATGTACTAATTGGGCAGCCCTGCCTGTTTATTCTATTGAATGTATTTGATTCTGATGTGTGCCACAGAAAGTATTTGAATCTAGCCACAAGATTAAGGAAATTAGAAGGGAGGTTCTGTCAGGGGGAAGATTTTCGGCATAACACCTGTTCTTGCCATTCTGAGACCCAAAACTAGAATAGTCCCAGATCTTTTTTTTTATGCATGCCAGCAAACACTAAACAATACATGAATTGCACTATAACGGTGACAAACGGTGTCCACAAACTGTTAGGGCCTACATAAAGGTGTCCCAACTGCAGAGCTTTCTTTCTTATCAGCATCATGGAGTGAATCCTTACCACTGCTACACCTGGCTATCAGTGGACCTTTGTCTGGCAGCAAAATAGTTCATTTAGCCTCATTTACTGCCTTTAAAAAAAATAGCTTAAATGGCTTACTTGTTTAAACAAATGTGACTTGTTTCAGGAAACTAGGCATATGTCACGCATCACTATTTCACAGGAGAGCCATTTGAATGTAACTTTTATTAAAAATCTAAATGCGTTTTTTGGCAGAAATGCCTTCTGGAAAATGTGAACTTTCATGTGCCTTAATAACAAACTTGTATGCCATCTGTAATTACAAATACAATTGTTAAATTTCGAGCTTAGTTGGTTTAGACACAGACAGGAACCTTCCCGCTAGCCATGATTGGCTGAGATAATGGATGGGCTGGACATGCCGAGAGATGAGTTCGGATTGGTCTGCCATGTAGCACGCTTCAGTCTATAACATGAGCTGGTCAGTATGTGTAGGTGTTCCTTTAAAAACGCAGTTTTTTTGAAAGATATCACGTAGTAGAAATGCAAAAGTGTTACTTTCCACTTTATAAAGGACCGAGTATGATAGTTAATGAGTTGAAGACAATTCTGGCAGTTGATTGCAAATATGCAGAGGGAGTTGAAAAGAGAACACACAGAAGGCTGTTGTTTAAAACATCTGTCTCCAGATTACATCTTCAAATTAAGGGCAACCATGGCATCCCTGACAGAGAGGGAGAAGCATCCATCCATGTATACAGACAGGTAAGATAGTCTAGCTAACATTTTATGTTTTTGATTTTCTAATAACCAATTCGACTGGGTTCATGCAAGTGACTAATTGATCGTGCCCGGGAGGAATCCTCACCATCAGTACAAGCAATTTGGCAGTATAACCAGAACATTGTTTTGAGAACCGAAAGGGGTATCTCAATTTCAAGGTCTCAACTTGGAGAGAAGAACCCTCTTGAGGTATTGGTCGGTCATATGCATGAACCAAACATTAATGATGAATTAATTATGAATAATGAATTCGATAAATTATGCAAATATAGCTTGTTTTTGAAGGCAGTATATTAGGAACTAACGGGACTTCCCCGGGGGAGCTCTCAACCGACATGTACTAGGTTGCATTAAGTTTGTTGGAACCTCTCCAGCTTGCTGATAATAGATAATGATTCATTTAATATTGACCACCAGGTGTCCCTGGTGGTAATTTCCACAACAATACGTTTTCATTTCAAGTTAAAGCTTACAACATTACGTGTATGATCTGTGTAGCATTTCGCTACACTCGCATTAACATCTGCTAACCATGTGTATGTGACAAATATTTTTATTTTATTTGATTTAGTAATATTATTTGTAGCTCAGAGCCATTTGCATTGCTAGTTATAGCCTAATTAAAAAAAAAAATGTTTTTTTATTTCACCTTTATTTAACCAGGTAGGCTAGTTGAGAACAAGTTCTCATTTGCAACTGTGACCTGGCCAAGATAAAGCGTAGCAATTCAACAACACAGAGTTACACAGGGAATAAACAAAACATACAGTCAATAATACAGTAGAACAAAAGAAAACAAAAAGTCTATATACAGTGAGTGCAAATGAGGTAAGTTAAGGAAATAAATAGGCCATGGTGGCGAAGTAATTACAATATAGCAATTAAACACTGGAATGGTAGATCGGCAGAAGATGAATGTGCAAGGTAGAGATACTGGGGTGCAAAGGAGCAAAATAAATAAATCAATACCAGTATGGGGATGGAATAGGTAGATAGATGGGCTGTTTACAGATAGGCTAAGTGCAGGTGCAGTGATCTGTAAAATGCTCTGACAGCTGGTGCTTAAAGCTAGTGAGGGAGATGTGAGTCTCCAGCTTCAGAGATTTTTGCAATTTGTTCCAGTAATGGGCATCAGAAAACTGGAAGGAAAGACAACCAAAGGAGGAATTGGCTTTGGGGGTGACCAGTGAGATATACCTGCTGGAGCGCGTGCCATGAGTGGGTACTGCTATGGTAACCAGTGAGCTGAGATAAGGCAGAGCTTTACCTAGCAGAGACTTGTAGATAACCTGTAGCCAGTGGGTTTGGCGACGAGTATGAAGCGAGGGCCAACCAACGAGAGCGTACAGGTCGCAATGGTGGGTAGTGTATGGGGCTTTGGTGGCAAAACGGATGGTACTGTGATAGACTGCATCCAGTTTGTTGAGTAGAGTGTTGGAGGCTACTTTATAGATGACATCACCAAAGTCGAGGATCGGTAGGATGGTCAGTTTTACGAGGGTATGTTTGGCAGCATGAGTGAAGGATGCTTTGTTGCGATATAGGAAGCCGATTCTAGATTTAATTTTGGATTGGAGATGCTTAATGTGAGTCTGGAAGGAGAGTTTACAGTCTAACCAGACACCCAGGTATTTGTAGTTGTCCACGTATTCTAAGTCAGAGCCGTCCAGAGTAGTGATGCTGGACGAGCGAGCAGGTGCGGGCAGCGATCGATTGAAAAGCATGCACTTAGTTTTACTTGCGTTTAAGAGCAGTTGGAGGCCATGGAAGTAGAGTTGTATGGCATTGAAGCTCGTCTGGAGGTTAGTTAACACAGTGTCCAAGGAGGGGCCAGAAGTATACTGAATGGTGTCGTCTGCATAGAGGTGGATCAGAGAATCACCAGCAGCAAGAGCAACATCATTGATGTACAGAAAAGAGAGTCGGCCCGAGAATTGAACCCTGTGGCACACCCATAGAGACTGTCAAAGGTCCAGACAACAGGCCCTCCGATTTGACACACTGAACTCTATCAGAGAAGTAGTTGGTAAACCAGGCGAGACAATCATTTGATTAACCAAGGCTGTCGAGTCTGCCAATAAGAATGTTGTGATTGACAGAGTCGAAAGCCTTGGCCAGGTCGATGAATACGGCTGCACAGTAATATCTCTTATCGATGGCGGTTATGATGTCGTTTAGAACCTTGAGCGTGGCTGAGGTGCACCCATGACCAGCTCTGAAACCAGATTGCATAGCGTAGAAGGTATGGTGGGATTCGAAATGGTCAGTAATCTGTTTGTTAACTTGGCTTTTGAAGACCTTAGAAAGACAGGGTAGGATAGATATAGGTCTGTAGCAGTTTGGGTCTAGAGTGTCACCCCCTTTGAAGAGGGGGATGACCGCGGCAGCGTTCCAATCTTTGGGAATCTCAGACGATACGAAAGAGAGTTTGAACAGGCTAGTAATAGGGGTTGCAACAATTTTGGCAGATCATTTTAGAAAGAGAGGGTCCAGATTTTCTAGCCCGGCTGATTTGTAGGGGTCCAGATTTTGCAGCTCTTTCAGAACACCGGCTATCTGGATTTGGGTAAAGGAGAAATGGTGGGGGCTTTGGCGGGTTGCTGTGGAGGGTGCCAGGCAGTTGACTGGGGTAGGGGTAGGGATGTGGAAAGCATGGCCAGCCGTAGAGAAATGCTTGTTGAAATTCTCAATTATAGCGAATTTATCGGTGGTGACAATGTTCCCTAGCCTCAGAGCATTGGGCAGCTGGGAGGCGGTGCTCTTATTCTCCATGGACTTTACAGTGTCCCAGAACCTATTTGAGTTAGTACTACAGGATGCAAATTTCTGTTTGAAAAAGCTTTCCTTAGCTTTTCTAACTGCCTGTGTATATTTGTTCCTAACTTCCCTGAAAAGTTGCATATCACGGGGGCTATTCGATGCTAATGCAGAACGCCACAGGATGTTTTTGTGCTGGTCAAGGGCAGACAGGTCTGGCGTGAACCAAGGACTATATCTATTCCTAGTTCTACATTTTTTGAGAGGGGCATGCTTAATTAAGATGGTGAGGAAGGCACTTTTAAAGAATAGCCAGGCATCATCTACTGACGGGATGAGGTCAATGTCAATCCAGGAAACCCCGGCCAGGTCAATTAGAAAGGCCTGCTCGCAGAAGTGTTTCAGGGAGCGTTTGACAGTGATGGGGGGTGGTCGTTTGGTCCCAGACCCATTACGGATGCAGGCAATGAGGCAGTGATCGCTGAGGTCTTGATTGAAAACAGCAGAGGTGTATTTGGAGGGCAAATTAGTTAGGATGACATCTATGAGGGTGCCCGTGTTTACTGATTTGGGGTTGTACCTGGTAGGTTCACTGATAATTTGTGTGAGATTGAGGGCATCAAGCTTAGTTTGTAGGATGGCCGGGGTGTTAAGCATGTCCCAGTTTAGGTCACCTAGTAGCACGAGCTCAGAAGATAGATGGGGGGCAATCAGTTCACATATAGTATTGAGGGCACAGCTGGGGGCAGAGGGAGGTCTATAGAAAGCGGCAACAGTGAGAGACTTTCAAATAGTTTGGGTACAGACTTAGCCTGCAGAGTTCTGTATTACTTTCTATCTTTGCAGTAAATGCAACACCGCCCCCTTTGGCAGTTCTATCTTGGCGGAAAACGTTATAGTTAGCAATGGATATTTCAGGGTTTTTGGTGGTTTTCCTAAGCCAGGATTCAGACATGGCTAAGACATCTGGGTTGGCAGAGTGTGCTAAAGCAGTGAGTAAAACAAACTTGGGAGTAGGCTTCTAATGTTAACATGCATGAAACCAAGGCTTTTACGTTTACAGAAGTCAACAAATGAGAGCACCTGGGGGGTGGGAGTGGAGCTAGGCACTGCAGGACCTGGATTAACCTCCACATCACCAGAGGAACAGAGGAGAAGTAGGATAAGGGTAAAGACGATACGACTGGCCGTCTAGCACGTTCAGAACAGAGAGTAAAAGGAGCAGGTTTCTGGGCACGATAGCATAGATTCAAGGCATAGTGTACAGACAAAGGTAAGGTAGGATGTGAGTACATTGGAGGTAAACCTAGGCATTGAGTAATGAAGAGAGAGATATAGTCTCTAGAGATGTTTAAACCAGGTGATGTCATCGCATATGTAGGAGGTGGAACAACATGGTTGGTTAAGGCATTGAGCAGGGCTAGAGGCTCTACAGTGAAATAAGACAGTAATCACTAACCAGGACAGTAATGGACAAGGCATATTGATATGAGAGAGAGGCATGCGTAGCCAAGTGAACATATGGGTCCAGTGAGTGGTTGGGCTGGCTGGGGACATGGCGATTCAGACAGTTAGCAGGCTAACAAGCTAACAGTTAGTAGGCCGGAGCTAAACAAGCTAGCAGCTAGTAGACCAGGGCAAGCTAGCAGTTAGCAGACCGGGTTAGCAAGCAAGCAGTTAGCAAGAGCTAGCAGACCGGGCAGGCAAGCGGGCAGTTAGCAGACCGGGTTAGCAGGCAAGCGGTTAGCAAAGGCTAGCAGTTAGCAGACCGGGCAGGCAAGCTAGCAGTTAGCAGACCAGGGCCCAGTTGTTTAGCAGTTAACAGACCGGGTTAGCAATCAAGCAGATAGCAGGGGCTAGAAAGTTAGCCTTTGGGGGATAGGGGACGTCGCGATGGGGGTAAATCTGTTTTTGCCTCTTTGTGCGGTGACGTCGATAGACCAGTCGTGGAATTAGTAGGGTTCCAAGTAGCTCTAGGTAGCTAGCAGGCCGATATTATAGCCCAGGAGTATGCTTCAGTGGTAGCACAGGAGCCCTGGCCGGGCTAGCTTCAAGCTAAATTGGTGCTTACTCTGGGATGGAAACGCTAGCCAGGAGTAGTCATCCAGGATTGCGGTTAGCTAGTTGTGAAGATCCAGATGAAATGTTCAGTTTGCAGTAGGCATCCGGGGATAAAAATAACAGGTCCGTTATGCTCTGGTTAGTCACGTTGTTCGAACTGGCGAGAGCTTTCCGAGCTGAAGGTTAGCTGATGACCGCTGGCAATGGTTTGCTGACTGATACCTGGTAGTTAGCTGGCTAGCTTCAGTTGAGGGATTCCAGATCCAAAGTAAATATAAATACTTTAGGGGAAAAAAAGCACATCCACGCCACATTGGGTGAGGCGGGTTGCAGGAGAGTGTTTAGATGATGAGGTTTAGCAAAATATTTGAAAGGATATGCGACGAAAAATATGTAAAACGATATATACAAGGGACACGACAGGACGATGTTAACTAGCTGGCTAACATTGTTGCTTGGTTGGTTAGCTACCTGCAGATTCATGCAGGGTAGTAACGTTATGAGTTGGGATTATGGTTAATTGTTTAATTAGCTAGCTACATGTCTAAACAAAAGACTCCACTATGCATGTAACCATTTCACTCCACCTTCTATATCCTGTACATGTGACAAATAAACATAGATTATATTTGATATATTATGTGTTTACCAGAGACGGTAATGTGAAGAACATAACCTGCACCAAAGTCAAATTAGTACAGTATTTTTTATGTTAGGCCGTGTCCAAATTCTATAATTCTCCGGTAGAATGCCCTGCTTTTATTTAGTCACACTCACAACTATCAGCTATTTTCTGTCATTGGCTCACCATTAACTTGTAAATAATGATTTTGTTGTGAGTTTATTTTCCTGTTATAATGAAGACAAATGAACTAAAGTGAAGACTTTGTCAGCTATATGATATGATCATTATTTGAACTGGTTTGTCAGCTAACTTAAACATTAGCTAGCTAGCTAACAAGCTAGAAACTAACCAAACACGGTTAAGAAAGTTGATTTTAGTTGCGTGGTTTGCTAGATTGACATATACTAAATTCATTTTAAACAGGTCGGGTGTTAAAATACACTAGTTATGCTATTTTGGACCACCAGGCTGCTGATGTCATACAACCTGTAGTTTTTGTGTTTATACTTTTTATGGAGTAGAGTAGTATAGTAGAGGCCTGAGGGCACATATGTTGTCAAATCTGTTTTGAATGTATTAATGCTTAAAACATGTATAACTGTCTTAATTTTGCTGGACCCCAGGAATAAATACAAATATCCATAATAAATACAAATACAAAAACCCCATAATGACAAAGCAAATATAGTCTTTTAGAATTTTTTGCAAATGTATTAATAACAAAAAACAGAAATAAAACATTCACATTATTATTCAGACACTTTACTCAGTACTTGTTGAAGCACCTTTGGCAGCGATTACAGCCTCAAGTCTTGGGTATGACGCAACAAGCTTGGCACACCTGTATTTGGGGAGTTTCTCCCATTCTTCTCTGCAGATCCTCTCAAGCTCTGTCAGGTTGGATGGTGAGTATCGCTGCACAGCTATTTTCAGGTCTCTCCCGGGATGTTCAATCAGGTTCAAGTCCGGGCTCTATCTGGGCCACTCGAGGATATTCAGAGACTTGTCCTGAAGCCACTTCTGCTTTGTCTTGGCTGTGTGCTTAGGGTCGTTGTCCTGTTGGAAGATTAACCTTCGCCCCAATGTCTGAGGTCCTGAGCGCTCTGGAGCAGGTTTTCATTAAGGATCTCTCTCTACTTTTCTCTGTTCATCTTTCCCCCCATCCTGACTAGTCTCCCAGTCCCTGCCCCTGAAAAACATCCCAATAGCATGCTGCTGCCACCACGTTTCACCTTAGGAATGCTGCCAGGTTTCCTCTAGATGTGACGCTTGGCATTCAGGCCAAAGAGTTCAATAATGGTTTATCAGACCAGAGAATCTTGTTTCTCATGGTCTGAGAGTCATTTAGGTTGCTTCCGTCTGGCCACTCTACCATAAAGGCCTGATTGGTGGAGTGCTGAAGAGATGGTTGTCCTTCTGGAAGGTTATTCCATCTCCACAGAGGAACTCTGTCAGTGTGATCATTGGGTTTCTTGGTCACCTCCCTGACCAAGGCCCTTCTCTCCTGATTGTCCAGTTTGGCTGGGCGGCCAGCTCTAGCAAGAGTCTTGGTGGTTCCAAACTTCTATTTTAGAATGATGGAGGTCACTGTGTTCTTCAAGACCTTCAATGCTGCAGAAATGTTTTGGTACACTTCCCCAGATCTGTGCCTCGACACAATACTGTCTCGGAGCTCTACGGACAATTCCTTTGACCTCATGGCTTGGTTTTTGCTCTGACGTGCACACACAGGTGTGTGCCTTTCCAAATGATGTCCAATCAATTGCATTTACCACAGGTGGACTCCAATCAAGTTGTAGAAACAGGATGCATCGGAACGCAATTTCAAGTCGTATAACAAAGGGTCTGAATACTTACGTAAATGAGGTATTTCTGTTTTAAATGTTTAATACATTTGCAAACATTTCTAAAAACGTGTTTTTGCTTTGTCATTATGGGGTATTGAGTGTAGATTGATTTTGATTTAATCCATTTTAGAATAAGGCTGTAACGTAACAAAATGTGGAAAAGGTCAAAGTGTGTGAATACTTTCCGAATGCACTGCATGGTACTTACCATTTGTATACTGTGCTTGTTTTGTGTTACAGTTTTACACTTCTAATTAAATCTACCAAAGATATCTCTGGCCTGGTTATTGGAAGATGTAGTGTTTAAGAGTACATGCTACTGTACTAAAAAAGCGCTCAATGGTAGCAATACTTTAGTGAGGACAGCACAAGGGGGTATGTTCCATGTTTAATTTCAAAATAATTGATGGCAAAAAAAGAATGAAAATATTGACATACATATCACAAACATTCATGGTCTCTGTACAAAGAAATATACATGCAAAAGTAAATAAACAAATCATGTGAAATAAAACCTTTTAAAATCATAATACATATGTATAAAATAGGATGATGGGACAAAAAAAGAAACAGGAAAAAAATACCTCCAATCCACATTCTCATGTTTCAACCTTTGTACAACTTCACAAAAATGGAGTAATAAATAAATTAAAGGACATTCATTGTGTGGAACTGTACAGGTGATCTGACAATGGGCCTCTCTCTCTTTCCCTTCACCTCTCCCACAGCATCCCTCTCTCTCATCTAGAAAGAAATAAGCCAGTTTTGCATGTTCCTAACAGATAAATCAATATACTTCCCTAACAGCAGGGACTGGACACTGGGCCTCTTCTGAGAGACTGGTAGAAAAGAAACAAATCAAAAATCAAC
Organism: Oncorhynchus tshawytscha; assembly: GCF_018296145.1. Lineage (NCBI taxonomy): Eukaryota > Metazoa > Chordata > Actinopteri > Salmoniformes > Salmonidae > Oncorhynchus > Oncorhynchus tshawytscha. The sequence goes on from NW_024609188.1 coordinate 55,511, forward strand.
TACATTGATTTAGCCATAAGTGTAATGTAGAGTGTGACACCAGAAGATTAGGTTACCTAGGAAGTGATAACCATAGAACTATAATGTCTTATGGAGACATTCAAAATGGCCACAAGTCCAACCATTATGGCTTCATTGACCTGAATTGGGAGGGCTGTTCTACTCATTCTAATTCTATGGTGATAAGTTAACACCCCAATAGGGTTATAGGTCAAATAAAGAGGACTACCATCAGTGGAGCTTGCAGTACCAAGTACATGTTTTTATCTCCATTTATTACATGTACAACAGATGTCTTCATAAATAGTTGCATAAAATGTTAAAACCGCAACAATGCACATGATAAGAATGGGGGAAACATAACATCCAGTGAGTGCGTTTATAGTATTCTGTCTTCCTCCTCCTCCTCATTCACATTCCATCTGATTGGCTATATCTGCTGCCACTCAGGCTCGGTCGCTCAATTGGCAATCCACTACATTTCATTTGCAGGATTTTTTAGTCTCGCCTCCAAGAACATCCTCAAAAGCAGGCGGCCAGTTTGAAACGGGAGGGACAGAAGGCAGTTAGAGTCTATTTACAAAGTAAGGCTTAAACATCTTAAATCTGCGCAACACAATTTTTGTTTAAGTAAAAGCAAAAACAAATAATTTTCTGTTTTGAAGACAATGCAGCAGTCAGCAGAATCTCTATAGTTACTTGCAACATGGTCGTCGTCATGGTTTTTTAGATTAAGTATGTAAGCGCAGCAATCGAAAACCTCTGATTGGACATAAAACTGTCTCAATAAAGTGGAGGAGCTCAGTCATTGGATGAGTCCTCTCCAGGCTCTAAAGTAGCGTAGCGACTTTCCACTGCTGAGCATTTTCTTCAATCTTCTTGGTTTTTTTCAAATACATTTTTGAAAAGTTGTGGACAATGTTCTCTCTATACATTGGTTCTATAATAAAGGGGGTGTCCCAACAGTCTTTGAGTCATATATTGTAAAAGCACAAAAACAAAACCTCTCTTTCTCCATCTCTGGCAACAAGAGGGAAGGGATAGTTGCTATGTGTACTAACACCATCTTCCTTAGCAAATCTCCCCTCAAAGCTCAGTTTGTTTGTTCAGGGATAAAATCCTCTACACAATAAAGATCGATCAAGAGGCTTTCTGTTGATCGATTGACTCTCAGTAAGATAGAGGAAAAATAAGTTCATTTTGAGTGTAAACCAGCAAGCAGCAGTAGACTGGCGATGACATTATGTCACCCTTGTTTTGATTGGATGATAACTCAATGTGTGTTCTCTCTGGGAAAAGTGATTGGCTAAGGACCTCTACGCCTACAGGCATCAGGTTTTGATTGGTTGAAGGACCACAGGATGTTTTATTTTAAACCACAACATATCTGAAAGAGAATGAGATCAGCGAATTTCCTTTAATTTTCTTTGAGATGTCCAGTCCCAAATCAATCTCTAGACCCTACCCTTCTAGTCACTTAATGTAGATCTGAAAGATTGGATAGGTCTAAGCAATATGGTTATATCTATACCGTCTTCACCTTGTCCTCTGATATGATAGGTGGAAATAATATTACTCCCACCTATCCAATCCTCTAAGATCTACACAAGCAACTAGTGGGTGGGAAGCTAGGACCCCATTTGGGACTGGACCAGAGGAGGCACAGACGGGATCATTGTAATGTCTGAAATGGAATCAATGAAACACGAGTCAAACATGTTATTTCCATGTGTTTGATGTGTTTATTACCATTGAATTGATTCCATTCCAGGCATTACAATGATCCCGTCTTCCGAAAGCTCCTCCCACCAGCCTCCTCTGAATTGGACGTTCTCTCCTTCCAGCCAGGGTTAGGGTGGTTGGGAGTGGGAGGGGGCATCTCTCTCCAACCCTCGCTCAGGCCCGTGGCTGTAACCGGCTCTGTAGGAAGCTCTGTAACCCTCCGATGGGCTTGGTGTCTGTCTGGTGCTTCCTTCTGTCTATGAACAGCACCAGGCGAGATGTGTCCAGACACCCCCCCTCCACCCTACCCTGGCCGTCTGCTAACCCGGCCTGGCCCTGAACCCAGGACTCCTGCAGACACAGCCCAGCCGGAGGCCTCCTTGCAGGGTCAGCCCTCAGCAGCAGGCAGACGAACTCCCGGGCCCCCTGGGTGACGCCCTGGAAGTAGTGGTGGGGGAAGCTGAAGTCTAGCCGGCAGATGTTCAGACACGTCTCCTCCACGCTCTCGTCCAGGAAGGGAGATGCCCCGCTCAGGAGGACGTAGGTCACAACCCCAAGGCTCCAGAGGTCAGAGGTCAGGGCGGCGGGCTCCCCCACGACCAGCTCAGGGGAGGCGAACTCGGGGCTGCCCAGGAGAGGGTGGACGTAGTGGGCACTGTTGAGCTGGATGGCGTCCCCGAAGTCGGTCAGTTTGACCACGGGCTGGCCGGACGAGGTGTGGGACACCAACAGGTTCTCAGGCTGGAGGAAGAGAGGGAGAAAGAGGAGGAAGGAGAAGGAGGGAGGTGGAGAGCGATATGGGGGAGGAGACAGAGTATAAATAGGAGGTATAAAAAAGAGAGAAAGGGAAAGAGTGAGAGAAAAGAGAGAAGGGGAAAGAGAGTGAGAGAAAAGAGAGGGGAGAGAGAATAAATAGGAGCTATAGAAGTGAGAGAGAGAGAGGAAGATGAGGACGACAACAGTACCTTTAAGTCCAGATGGGCTATCCTACAGTTGTGTAGGTAATGTAAAGCTTCTAGGATGTTCCGTAGGTAGCCGGCCACTTTCTCCTCAGTCAGATTCCCCCAGCTCACAATGTAGTCTAGGAGACGACCCTGATCAACCCTGCAGAGAGGTCGAGGCACGTACACGGGTCCAGGTTTAGATGGCAGCAGATTTGTGAGAATGTTAAATGTTACTGTGTGTGTAACTCACATCTCCATGACCAGTGCGTAGCTGCTGGGGGTCTCGTACGTGTCCAGCAGTGTGACCAGGTGTGTGTGTTGTAGTCGCTGTAGCAGGCTGAGCTCCTGGGTCACCTGGTCTCTTTTCATCAGCTTCTTATTGACCAGCTTGACCGCCACCGTGCATTTGGTCGACTTGTGTTCGCAACGCTTGACCACAGAGAACCGGCCTCTGTGGAGAGAGTAAGTACAGTAGGGTAAACACACACACACACACACACACACACACACACACACACACACACACACACACACACACACACACACACACACACACACACACACACACACACACACACACACACACACACACACACACACACACACACACACACACAGACAGAGAGAGCTAGGAGTGATAGGAGGAGAGATGTGTAATGTACCTGCCCAGCTCTGCCACCTCAGTGTAGTGGGACTCAAAGTTGTCCTTCCAGCTCACCCTGACCCCATCACTGGACACAACTACACAGACAGGGGGAATAGTCAAATACAGGGAAAGAGGGAGAGGAGTTTGTGTGAAAATGAAACAGAAGCATGGGAGTGTGGGATTACACTAGAGTACTGTGGGAATATGTTTGTGCAAATGTGTGTGTGTTTGTATGGTGTCTCACCTAGCACTCTGAGGCTGGCTGATGATGTCACAGAGCCCAGGTCGTTAGCGGCAACGCAGGTGTATACACCGTCGTCCTCCGAAGACACGCCTACTATCCTCAGGGTCGCCTCACCAGTCTCACTGTCACACACACACACACACGTATTATTTTAACAGCCAATAACCTTACTGTTTCACTGTCACATTACACATTTATTTGAATATGATAATACAACACCTTCAGAAAGTAGTCACACCCCTAGACCTTTTCCACATTTTGTTGTGTTACAGCCTGAATTTAAATTGAGGTTGTGTCACTATCCCGTAATAACGCATAATGTCAAAGTAGAATTATGTTTTTAGAACTTTTTACAAAGTAATAAAAAATGAAAAGCTGAAATGTCTTGAGTCAATAAGTACTCAACCCCTTTGTTATGGCAAACCTAAATAAGTTCAGGATTAAAACATTTACTAAACAAGTCACATAATACACTGCATGGACTCACTCTGTGTGCAATAATCGTGTTTATGTCACACCCTGACCATAGTTTGCTTTGTATGTTTCTATGTTTTGTTTGGTCAGGGTGTGATCTGAGTGGGCATTCTATGTTGTGTGTCTAGTTTGGCTATTTCTATGGTTGGCCTGAAATGGTTCTCAATCAGAGGCAGGTGTTAGTCATTGCCTCTGATTGGGAACCATATTTAGGTAGCCTGTTTGGTGTTGGGTTTTGTGGGTGGTTGTCTCCTGTGTCAGTGTTTGTACCACACAGGACTGTTTCGGTTTTTTCACGTTTCTTGTTTTGTAGTTTATTCATGTATAGTTTAATTATTAAAGAACCATATACTTCCGGCGCCGACAGAGATGGCCGCCTCGCTTCGCGTTCCTAGGAAACTATGCAGTTTTTTGTTTTTTTTACGTGTTATTTCTTACACTAGTACCCCAGGTCATCTTAGGTTTCATTACATACAGCCGAGAAGAACTACTGAATATAAGATCAGCGTCAACTCACCATCAGTACGACCAAGAATATGTTTTTCGCGATGCGGATCCTGTGTTCTGCCTTACAACCAGTGTAACTGAGTGGATCACATGCAGCGACCAAAAAAAAAAACGACTCAGAAAAAGAGGGAAACGAAGCGGTCTTCTGGTCAGACTCCGGAGACGGGCACATCGTGCACCACTCCCTAGCATTCTTCTTGCCAATGTCCAGTCTCTTGACAACAAGGTTGATGAAATCCGAGCAAGGGTAGCATTCCAGAGGGACATCAGAGACTGTAACGTTCTTTGCTTCACGGAAACATGGCTAACTGGAGAGACGCAATCCGAAGTGGTGCAGCCAGCGGGTTTCTCCACGCATCGCGCCGACAGAAACAAACATCTTTCTGGTAAGAAGAGGGGCGGGGGCGTATGCCTTATGACCAACGTGACATGGTGTGATGAAAGAAACATACAGGAACTCAAATCCTTCTGTTCACCTGATTTATAATTCCTCACAATCAAATGTAGACCGCATTATCTACCAAGAGAATTCTCTTCGATTATAATCACAGCCGTATATATCCCCCCCCAAGCAGACACATCGATGGCTCTGAACGAACTTTATTTAACTCTCTGCAAACTGGAAACGATTTATCCGGAGGCTGCATTCATTGTAGCTGGGGATTTTAACAAGGCTAATCTGAAAACAAGACTCCCTAAATTTTATCAGCATATCGATTGCGCAACCAGGGGTGGAAAGACCCTGGATCATTGTTACTCTAACTTCCGCGACGCATATAAGGCCCTGCCCCGCCCCCCTTTCGGAAAAGCTGACCACGACTCCATTTTGTTGATCCCTGCCTACAGACAGAAACTAAAACAAGAAGCTCCCACGCTGAGGTCTGTCCAACGCTGGTCCGACCAAGCTGACTCCACACTCCAAGACTGCTTCCATCACGTGGACTGGGAGATGTTTCGTATTGCGTCAGACAGCAACATTGACGAATACGCTGATTCGGTGTGCGAGTTCATTAGAACGTGCGTTGAAGATGTCGTTCCCATAGCAACTATTAAAACATTCCCTAACCAGAAACCGTGGATTGATGGCAGCATTCGTGTGAAACTGAAGGCACGAACCACTGCTTTTAATCAGGGCAAGGTGTCTGGTAACATGACTGAATACAAACAGTGCAGCTATTCCCTCCGCAAGGCTATCAAACAAGCTAAGCGCCAGTACAGAGACAAAGCAGAATCTCAATTCAACGGCTCAGACACAAGAGGCATGAGGCAGGGTCTACAGTCAATCACGGACTACAGGAAGAAACCCAGCCCAGTCACGGACCAGGATGTCTTGCTCCCAGGCAGACTAAATAACTTTTTTGCCCGCTTTGAGGACAATACAGTGCCACTGACATGGCCTGCAACGGAAACATGCGGTCTCTCCTTCACTGCAGCCGAAGTGAGTAAGACATTTAAACGTGTTAACCCTCGCAAGGCTGCAGGCCCAGACGGCATCCCCAGCCTCGCCCTCAGAGCATGCGCAGACCAGCTGGCCGGTGTGTTTACGGACATATTCAATCAATCCCTATACCAGTCTGCTGTTCCCACATGCTTCAAGAGGGCCACCATTGTTCCTGTTCCCAAGAAAGCTAAGGTAACTGAGCTAAACGACTACCGCCCCGTAGCACTCACATCCGTCATCATGAAGTGCTTTGAGAGACTAGTCAAGGACCATATCACCTCCACCCTACCTGACACCCTTGACCCACTCCAATTTGCTTACCGCCCAAATAGGTCCACAGACGATGCAATCTCAACCACACTGCACACTGCCCTAACCCATCTGGACAAGAGGAATACCTATGTGAGAATGCTGTTCATCGACTACAGCTCGGCATTCAACACCATAGTACCCTCCAAGCTCGTCATCAAGCTCGAGACCCTGGGTCTCGACCCCGCCCTGTGCAACTGGGTACTGGACTTCCTGACGGGCCGCCCCCAGGTGGTGAGGGTAGGCAACAACATCTCCTCCCCGCTGATCCTCAACACTGGGGCCCCACAAGGGTGCGTTCTGAGCCCTCTCCTGTTCTCCCTGTTCACCCACGACTGCGTGGCCATGCACGCCTCCAACTCAATCATCAAGTTTGCGGACGACACAACAGTGGTAGGCTTGATTACCAACAACGACGAGACGGCCTACAGGGAGGAGGTGAGGGCCCTCGGAGTGTGGTGTCAGGAAAATAACCTCACACTCAACGTCAACAAAACTAAGGAGATGATTGTGGACTTCAGGAAACAGCAGAGGGAACACCCCCCATCCACATCGATGGAACAGTAGTGGAGAGGGTAGCAAGTTTTAAGTTCCTCGGCATACACATCACAGACAAACTGAATTGGTCCACTCACACAGACAGCATCGTGAGGAAGGCGCAGCAGCGCCTCTTCAACCTCAGGAGGCTGAAGAAATTCGGCTTGTCACCAAAAGCACTCACAAACTTCTACAGATGCACAATCGAGAGCATCCTGGCGGGCTGTATCACCGCCTGGTATGGCAACTGCACCGCCCTCAACCGTAAGGCTCTCCAGAGGGTAGTGAGGTCTGCACAACGCATCACCGGGGGCAAACTACCTGCCCTCCAGGACACCTACACCACCCGATGCTACAGGAAGGCCATAAAGATCATCAAGGACATCAACCACCCGAGCCACTGCCTGTTCACCCCGCTGTCATCCAGAAGGCGAGGTCAGTACAGGTGCATCAAAGCTGGGACTGAGAGACTGAAAAACAGCTTCTATCTCAAGGCCATCAGACTGTTAAACAGCCACCACTAACATTGAGTGGCTACTGCCAACACACTGTCAATGACACTGACTCTACTCCAGCCACTTTAATCATGGGAATTGATGGGAAATGATGTAAATATATCACTAGCCACTTTAAACAATGCTACCTTATATAATGTTACTTACCCTACATTGTTCATCTCATATGCATACGTTGATACTGTACTCTATATCATCGACTGCATCCTTATGTAATACACGTATCACTAGCCACTTTAACTATGCCACTTGGTTTACATACTTATCTCATATGTATATACTGTACTCGATATCATCTACTGTATCTTGCCTATGCTGCTCTGTACCATCACTCATTCATATATCCTTATGTATATATTCTTTATCCCCTTACACTGTGTATAAGACAGTAGTTTTTTTGGAATTGTTAGTTAGATTACTTGCTCGTTATTACTGCATTGTCGGAACTAGAAGCACAAGCATTTCGCTACACTCGCATTAACATCTGCTAACCATGTGTATGTGACAAATAAAATTTGATTTGATTTGAATTATAACCAGGCTGCATTTTGGTCCCGCCTCTCCTTCCCAGGAAGAATCCCGTTACAGTTTAGCATGACTAACTCTTCTCTTAACCCCATGCATACAATTATCTGTCAGGTCAATATCAATATTGTGTAGAAACTATTTGAAAATACACTTCATGGCCAGTATGTGGATACATGCTCGTCGAACATGGAGTTGGTTCCCCCCGCTATAACAGCCTCCATTCTTCTGGGAATGCTTTCCACTAGATGTGCAGGCCAGTCAAATTCTTCCAAACCAATCTCAACGAATAATTTCTGTATGGACCTCGCTTTGTGCACAGGGGCGTTGTCATGCTGAAACAGGAAAGGGCCTTCCCCAAACTGTTCACACGAAGTTGGAAGCACAGAATCGTCTAGAATGTCATTGTGTGCTTCCGGCCTAACTGGAACCATGAAAAACAGCCTCAGACCATTATTCTTCATCCACCAAACTTTACAGTTGGCACTATGCATTGGGGCAGGTAGCGTTCTCCTGGCATCCGCCAAATCCAGGTTAGTCTGACGGACTGCCAGATGATGGTGAAGTGTGATTCATCACTCCAGAGAACACATTTCCACTGCTCCAAAGTCCAATGGCGCTGAGCTTTACACCACTCCAGCCGACGCTTGGCATTGCGCATGGTGATCTTAGGCTTGTGTGTGGCTGCTCGGCCATGGAAACCCATTTCATGAAGCTCCCAACGAACAGTTATTGTGCCGACGTTGCTTCCAGAGGCAGTTTGGAACTCGGTAGTGAGTGTTGCAACCAAGGACAGACGATTTTTACGGACCACACGCTTCTGCACTCGGCAGTCTCGTTCTGTGTGCTTGTGTGGCCTACCACTTCGTGGCTGAGCCGTTGATGCTCCTAGACATTTCCACTTCACAATAACAGCACTTACAGTTGACCGGGACAGCTCTAGCAGGGCAGAAATTTGCTGAAGTGACTTGTTGGAAAGGTGGCATCCTATGACGGTGTTGTTCTCACCCTGGTGTTGTTCTCACGACCTTGGCTATTTGCATTTTGAAATGCTCTTAATTAACCATACATGGTCAAAAGTGTCAGAGATTAGTGTCAGAGATTGAGTACAACCAAAAGGTTATATTTGGTTCAGTTGTGGTTTGACCAGTAAAAATAAAACCGTATCTACAAAGAGAGGACCATTTCGACCATTCAAGTTGCTTTAGCAACAGCAAACTTACTTCAAATGAGTAGGCACCACTCACCAGTAAGCCATCCATCCTCAACAGCGTAGAGGCCACCATTGCTGTTCTGCAGAATGAACGAGTCGTGCCTTCCACCTGGCCACCACATTCAGAAGCATTTTTTCACCTGAACATTAAGAGTGGAAGCCTTCTCTGTTCACATAGTTGAACTCATTTTGGGATGGTGCTTTCATGGCGATGGGGGTGCCGTCTATTGATCCGTTGTTATTTGTGAACCCATTGATGGCAAAGAAACCCCTCTTGATTTCAATCTGTTGTGCGATGGTGTATGGAAAGTGTATGTTACACTTCACTTAGCTGATGATTGACTCCCAAACGGCTCATGATGCGAGCTGACGATCGGCAAGCTCCCACTGAAATGTGCCCATTGCCAAAAACCAGAGGATGGATAGCACTTTGATGTGCACTGGAATGGCATGTTTCCCTTTCTAAAGTAGGCCTTAAATACTCCAAAAACACGATTGGTTTTATGAAATGATATCTGATGAGCCAATCTGTACTCTCTGCAACAACAAAAAAGATTCTGTAAATCTTCTAACAGAGTAAGATCAGACATTTCTCATTCGACTTACCATTATCTCAGTCTTTTATAGTATTTCAACAATGGTTTCACTTTAACACGCGCCTCTAACTGAACTAATTACTGGACTTTATATGGATTATTATCATAACAAATGCACTGATGTGGTCAAATTATATATAGCATGTCAAGATCTGTTACATGAATTGCACAATAGAAATATAATTACGTTGAAAAATGATTGAATTATTACTCATAATTTCAACATATTTTCCTTATTCCACCACTTGGCACTGTGCCTACGAATGCATGCACACTCTCAAGTAAACGGTCATATTGATAAACCTCACACTTTGCGTTGAAATGATCCCATGCATCGTATACTGTATGCACAGATTTGTGTCTATGCGCGGTTGATAAATGAGGCCCCTGGTGTGCAAAGCACTGAAAGACTTACCCAGAAAGACAGCTGTGATCGCTGACAAAAGGTGCTTCTACAAAGTGTTGGTTTAGGGGATGTGAATACTTATGTAAATTTGCAAACATTTCTAAAAACATGTTTTCACTGTATGGGATAATGTGTCATTATGGGGTATTGTGTGTAAATGGGTGAGAACCAAAATATATTTAATCCATTTTGAATTCAGGCTGTAACAACTGTAACAAATGTGGAATAAGTCAAGGGGTATGAAAACGTTCTGAAGGCACCGTATGCCACTTAGAGGGTCATTTTATCCAAAGTGACTTCCAGTACAGTGTGAATGTGATCCCAGGTATTTAACCCACAACAAGAAGAGACAAATGAATAGAGCTTATGGTTTCACTATCACACGTGTGTGTGTGTTTGTGTACCTGTAGCTGGTGCTGTGTGTGTGTATATGTGTGCTTTGTGTGTATGTGTCTCTCTCTCTCTCCCTCTCTGCATCTGTAGCCAATGCCGTGTATGTACAGTATGTGTTCCCCTGTGTGTGTGTACCTGTAGCCGAGTGTATGTACAGTATGTGTTCCCCTGTGTGTGTGTACCTGTAGCCGAGTGTATGTGCAGTATGTGTTCCCCTGTGTGTGTGTACCTGTAGCCGAGTGTATGTGCAGTATGTGTTCCCCTGTGTGTGTGTACCTGTAGCCGAGTGTATGTGCAGTATGTGTTCCCCTGTGTGTGTGTACCTGTAGCCGAGTGTATGTGCAGTATGTGTTCCCCTGTGTGTGTGTACCTGTAGCCGAGTTTATGTACAGTATGTGTTCCCCTGTGTGTGTGTACCTGTAGCCGAGTGTATGTGCAGTATGTGTTCCCCTGTGTGTGTGTACCTGTAGCCGAGTGTATGTACAGTATGTGTTCCCCTGTGTGTGTGTACCTGTAGCCGAGTGTATGTGCAGTATGTGTTCCCCTGTGTGTGTGTACCTGTAGCCGAGTGTATGTACAGTATGTGTTCCCCTGTGTGTGTGTACCTGTAGCCGAGTTTATGTACAGTATGTGTTCCCCTGTGTGTGTGTACCTGTAGCCAAGTTTATGTACAGTATGTGTTCCCCTGTGTGTGTGTACCTGTAGCCGAGTTTATGTACAGTATGTGTTCCCCTGTGTGTGTGTACCTGTAGCCGAGTGTATGTGCAGTATGTGTTCCCCTGTGTGTGTGTACCTGTAGCCGAGTGTATGTACAGTATGTGTTCCCCTGTGTGTGTGTACCTGTTTATGTACAGTATGTGTTCCCCTGTGTGTGTGTACCTGTAGCCAAGTTTATGTACAGTATGTGTTCCCCTGTGTGTGTGTACCTGTAGCCAAGTTTATGTACAGTATGTGTTCCCCTGTGTGTGTGTACCTGTAGCCGAGTTTATGTACAGTATGTGTTCCGTGTGTGTGTACCTGTAGCCGAGTGTATGTACAGTATGTGTTCCCCTGTGTGTGTGTACCTGTAGCCGAGTGTATGTACAGTATGTGTTCCCCTGTGTGTGTGTACCTGTAGCCGAGTGTATGTACAGTACGTGTGCCTCTGTGTATGTGTCTCTCTCCCCCTCTCTCTCCACCTGTAGGCGATGCTGTGGTGTCCGTTGTTGTTCAGGATGGTCTGGTCAGGTCCCCTCCAGGTGACAGTAGCTTTGGGTCGGCCACACACCTTACACCTCAGAGTCACACTCTCCCCGTTGTCACACGTCACTTCACCCAGGGGGACCAGGAACTCCGGTGAGACTAAAGGGTCAAATGACATCATCACTGAGCAGCTGAGAGGGCTAGGGAATGTGTCATAGTGAGAGCATATCATGTATTTACATCATTTTCTGCTCAGCATCTGTAGATTGTTAGTGGTGATTTTTCCTCGTTCTTTGATTATTATTTGGTACAGTACAATTAACTTTATTGTTCCTAAGTGTCTTGGACACAGTCAATACACTGCTGAATATCTGTATATCCATTCTGCTGTATTGAGACTAGACATTAACAGACAATAGAGGACTTACCATCATAGATGTAGTTGGGGTTTAGAAGCTGAAAAAACAAGACAGAAAACAGGATGTCAGATGTCAAAGAAGAACACTTTGCGTAGATCTGAAATGATTGGAGGGGGAGGGGGCATTGCTGGTTCCCATTGGTTGTTTACTAGCAATGCAGTAACATTGGCACCACTTAGCTCTCTGATAGGTGTAAGCAACATGGTGAAATTCCACTTAGCCTAGCCGACCCTCTCACTTCCACACATGCACCTAGGCATTACGGGTAGGGGCTAGTGGTCAATAATGATTGGACAAAAGGATTGATAATAACTTACCTTTACAGAAACCTTATTGGATAGCCCATCTCTAGACTTCCTGTAACCGTTTTCCAGCTTGCCCTCTTTCTTTCCCTCCTCTTTCCTCTCAGACTTCTTGCGGATGCGCAGGGTGGTGTGCCAGGATGAGGACTTCCTGTTTACACAAATAGGGTCTGTTGAAAGGTATATGATATACAGTATGATATAACACTAATCAATTACATATCTCATTATATCACACAATCCGTAGTTTTAGGCTAACAATATCTTGTGGTGTCACACTAAAATCTTTCCCCGTATACTGTACATTTGCCATAGTCTCTTACTTGATGGTTCCGTCTGGGCAGTCGGGGATGATGGCGGAGGTGTGTCCAAGAACGAAACCGGGGATCCAGCCCTCGGCAGCAGGGCCCTGTTCGGTAGCGGCCCGGAACACTAGGAACATGTTCTGTTGGTTCGAGGCCAGGATCTGGACCACCTCTCCCTGGGACACACTGATCTCATCTTCCTTCAGGGCCACGTAGTCCTGGGTCACCAACATGGTCGACATACTACTGCTGCTGCTGCTTTCACTCTGTGGAGATGGGGGGAATTATGGAAGGTTTGTAAGTATATTGAATAACTTGCAAGAAAATCCCTCCCACACACAAGTCAGTCCTCCACGATTCCATGCACCTCATTAGTAACAGGACAAACACACTGATTCAATCATGACATCCCAAACAACACACGGGCAAATCCATGGTAACAGAGTGATGCTGAAAAATGAGAGAAAAAACGTTGCATCTGCACTGTTCTTCAAGTTAATGTGTTTTGTAAAAATGTCATTGGAAATAGTTCAAAGTAGTCCTCTTGCATAGAGTTGTATGGTTTGTTTAGCTTTGCAATCATTGGTTTTGGTTTGACATACATTTTAAAGGGAAAAATCTCAGCATCACTCTTACCATGGCATTGCCCACACACAAACACACCTCACACACTCCGCTGTTTAGGTAGAGGAACGAGGAAAAAGAGAGGTACTATTTGATTAAAGCACTTTCTACAATCAATCGTTCAGTCATGTGAGTGTTGTTGTTAACCATCCATTTTCTAGTTTCACACACTGCCTCCAGAAAGGTTCATACACCTCCGAGAGACAAAGAAAGAGAGTCGGAAAAGGGATTGGCACCACATTCTTCAGAGAACAAGTTAATCAGGTAGAGTGAAGAGGAAGAGAGGTACACACTCAGGTGTTAAGGGACGGATGACTTTCAGTTTCAGTCGTCTTTGCTCTTTCGCTCCGACGAGAAGAGTTAGAGAGAAGTAATCAAGCTGACAGAAGCTTTGTCAAGAGTTAAAAATAGCAGAAATGAGAGTCGTTGTTAAAGCTTGAAGCTTTATAAAAGCCTCGTTAGCAAAAACAATTGTAGAAAGTCTTCAGGATAATTAAGTAGAGTTGTTAGACATACATGCGGTTCGTAGTAGTAGTGTGCCACTAGTAGCAGAGTACTAGTAGTATAGTACTACTAGTAGCAGAGTAGTAGTAGTAGTAGAGTACTACTAGTAGCAGAGTAGTAGTAGTAGAGTCAACTATTAGCAGGGTAGTAGTAGTATTAGAGTACTACTAATAGTATAGTAGTAGTAGTATTAGTAGTAGAGTACTACTAATAGTGTAGTAGTAGTAGTAAAGTACTACTAATAGTGTAGTAGTAGTAGTAGTAGTAAAGTACCACTAATAGTGTAGTAGTAGTAGCGGTAGAGTACTACTAATAGTATAATAGTAGTAGTAAAGTACTACTAATAGTGTAGTAACAGTAGCGGTAGAGTACTACTTGAAGTGCAGTTAAAGCTTGGTTAGAGCTGTGCGTTGAAGAATAGTCTAATAAGGCTTGTCGATTCTTTGGAGACATACAAGAAGTGCGCAGGAGTACAACAATTAGTAGTAGTTGTTGTAGTAGTGAAGTACTACTAGTTGTAAAATAGTAGTAGAACATGTTGTAGCAGAGCCAGCTCCAGTGGGATGCAGCAGGTCACAGGAAGACAGGACAGGACACGTCTCTCGTGGGTGCTGGGTTAGTCAACCAGGAGCATTAGCAGAACTAGGCCGCCCTGAAGCCTGGGCAGCGGGTACATCTCTTACCCCATTGCTCTGGGTGGACTGGATGGACTGCTCACTGGTCGATGAGCACGTACTCATGCGGTCCGCCTCCTTGCTGTGGGTGGAGTGTCTGTGGGACCCGGTCCCTGACTGAGATGAGATCTGGCCCGTGTTTTGATTCTGCCTCCCCAGGGTATCCACTGCCTCCCCTGGGAAGGTGAAGGAGCCAGGCCGGCTGGCTGGAGAACCAGGCATGGAGCTCCAGAAGGAACCAGACTTCAGGTCAGGGCTGGGGGGGGGGGAGCGCATCCTTCCCGAAGGCTGGGGTGGCCATGGGGAGGCCATGGGGGAGATGGTGCCCGGTCGAGGCTTGGTGGGGGTAGAGAGAGCCACAGGTACAGGGAGGGGGGCCACACTGGCCCGGGGGATAGGGGAGACAGAATGGGGCTGGTCGTTTGAGGCCAAGATGGGGCGCTTGCCCTGGGGGCTTCCCCCCTGGACCCTCACCCCATGTTGGGCCTCCCTGGTCTCCCTCACCCCCCCTGCTGGAGCCAGGTCCTGCGGGTCCACTGGGACAGAGGGAGGGAGCGAGGGAGGAGGGGGGAGACGAGGGGAGGAACCTGAATCAGAAGTGAGCAACACTGAGTAGAGGGAGGGAAATGTCTTAACCAAGGAATTTCAACACACACACACACACAGACACACACTCCCTCTGTAATACTGGGAGAGCCTCAGCCTACCTGACATCTTGTTGGGGCCATCTGAGTCTGTGGCCCCAGGGTTGTGTGGGTGTCGTAAGGGCTGGGGCAGGCGGGAGGGCTGGGGGATCCTGGAGGGCCTCCTGGATGAGCCAGCTCCACCCTGGGGAGCACCTCCAACAAGGGGACTACCAACAGCGAGGGGCCCACTTCCACCGAGCGGCCCAGATAGATGCACACCCTGTAGAGCTCCAACAGGGGCCAAACTGGGCATGACGCTCCCCACTGACGGAGCTCCGCCGCTGGGTAGACATGGTCCGTCGCTAGCCCCTACATGGTTCCTCTGGTACTCTGTAGGGGAGGTCAGAGCTGGAGAGAGAGAGAGAGTGAGAAAGTGAGGGAGAGAGATTAAAAAAAATATATTAACCTTATTTTGGTAACATCACAACATTCCAAAATCGTGTACTGTTGAAAAAGCTCAGCTAAAAGTGTGTGTGTACCATTGAGGAAGTTGCGTTGGCTCTCCAGTATCTGGCTGATCTGAAGGGTCCAGACCTGCCGGACACCCAGGTGGGAGGAGTGGAGGACAAAGGACTCTATGCTGCTATTGGTCACCCGAGACGTCAACACAAACTTACAGGGGTCACCGTCCACACTGTCCTTCAACCCGAGACAACTGACCTGGAGGGAGGGGGAGAGAGAGTTTCACCTTTATTCAAAAATTAACGAGTGAATGAATACAGAGCTTCCAAACTTACATTGTCTTTTGATGCATTCAAAATTCATTTAGAGTTGTCTTGGTGTTTAGGAAGTTTATACACATTTCCATCATACAATGTAGAGACGATACCTTGATGCTCTTCTTATATAGGAAGCCAGGCATGGAGAAACCTCTCTTCTTGTCCAGTGGTTCACTGAAGATGACGACCTGTTCGAAGAGGAAGACCCTTCTCTCCCTCATCCTTCCTACTCCCTCCTCGGGGTCTGATACCATGAAGGTATCCTGAAGCAGCAGACGACCTTGGGCCACAATCTTACCCTAAAGGGGGAGGAAAGAAAAGAAAGAAGATCATGGAAAAAAAGTGAGGAGAAAAACGTTGAAAGAGAAGAATAAAGGAAGAGGTAAGAAGGCAGATCCAGGAAGGAGGAAAGAAAATCAGACGAGTTGATCAATTAGTTCGGTCAATTGATCTGACAATCAATTGATCCGTTTTTAAATGTAAATATCTATTTTCTGTCAGGGTTGTCTTACGTC
Source organism: Oncorhynchus tshawytscha (assembly GCF_018296145.1). Classification (NCBI taxonomy): domain Eukaryota; kingdom Metazoa; phylum Chordata; class Actinopteri; order Salmoniformes; family Salmonidae; genus Oncorhynchus; species Oncorhynchus tshawytscha. Next base: position 71,913 of record NW_024609188.1, read on the forward strand.
AAATCCTTGGAGCCGCCCCACGTTCATCATATCGTTGCATCTCTTTGGTACGATGCACATGATCTCCACTCCTTTCTGAAGGGAACACACACATTGAATGGGTCAAAACAAACACAGTTAAGGAAATACAATATAGTCTAAAAATATAGATTTTTTAAAATGAAAACATTAGAGAAAAGTCCGTTCCTCTCCTCCTCACCTCCAACTCAACTGAATCCAACCCTGCCCTTTTAGAGAATTTGAGGAAGTCCTACAAACAAAACGAGACAAAGTTAATTGGATATTACAAAACTGTGACTTGTGCGAAACATAATGATTACCCAATGATAAGACAACATGTTAGAGTAAGGTAGCACACTGATTTGATACTGGCCCCCTGGTACAGCTAAGAAAATGAATGTTTTGCACCCCCTGCTGGACAATTAAGAACATGATTTGTACAGTGATTATTTCTGTCCTACACAGGATCACAAGACGATGATGAGAACACACAGAGACTCACCCCAACCCCAACCCACACCCCCACCCACACCCTACCTTGAGCAGTAGTTGGTACTTCATGATTCTCTGGACGGGTTTGATGAGGAGGTCAGTGATCTGGAGACGGTGACCTAGACGTTGTTTCAGGTCTTCGAAGTAGGTGTCGATGTACTCTGATACGATGAGCTCTGACTTAGGCTTGTTCTGACAGTACACTACGTACATGTGGAGCCTCCGCTCCTGGAGACAGAACACATAAGGGTTAGGGTACAGTAGATATACTCGATTCAGACCCCTTGACTTTTTCCACATTGCTACATTAAAGCCTTGTTCTAAAATTGATTACAAGTTTCCCTCATCAATTTACACACAATACCCCATAATGACAAAGAAAAAACAGGTTTTTAGATTTTTGGGCATATTCAGTCAACCCCCCCCCCCCTTCCCCTCGCCCAGATATATGACATTTCCATAAGTATTCAGACCCTTTCCTCAGTACTTTGTTGAAGCACCTTTGGGATTTGCGATTACAGTCTTCTTGGGTATGACGCTACAAGCTTGGCACACCTGTATTTAGGGAGTTTCTCCCATTCTTCTCTGCAGATCCTCTCAAGCTTTGTTAGGTTGGATGGGGAGTGTCGTTGTACAGCTATTTTCAGGCCTCTAGAGAGATGTTTGATAGTGTTCAAGTCCTGGCTCTGTGCTGCCACCGCCATGCTTCACAGTAAAGATGGTGACAAGTTTCCTCCAGACGTGACTCTTGGCATTCAGCCCAAAGAGTTCCATATTGGTTTCATCAGACCAGAGAGTCTTGTTTCTCATGGTCTGAAAGTCTTTAGGTGCCTTTTGGCAAACTCCAAGCGGGCTGTCATGTGCCTTTACTGAAGAGTGGCTTCCGTCTGGCCACTCTACCATAAAGGCCTGATTGGTAGAGTGCTGCAGAGATGATTGTCCTTCTGGAAGGTTCTCCCATCTCCAAAGAGGAACTCTGGAGCCCTGTCAGAGTGGCCATTGGGTTCTTGGTCACCTACCTGGGTTCTTGGCCCTTCTCCCCGAGATGGTCAGCTCTAGGAAGAGTCTTGGTGGTTCCAAAATTCTTCCATTTAATAATGATGGAGGCCACTATATTCTTGGGGACCTTCAATGCTGCAGACATTTTTTGGTACCCTTCCCCAGATCTGTGCCTCAACACAATCCTGTCTCGGAGCTCTACAGACAATTCCTTTGACCTCATGGTTTGGTTTTTGCTCTGACATGCTCTGTTAACTGTGGGATCTTATATAGACAAGTGTGTGTTTTTCCAAATCATGTCCAATCAATTGAATTTACCACAGGTGGACTCCAATCAAGTTGTAGAAACATCTCAAGGATGCTCAATGGAAACAGGATGCACCTGAGCTCAATGTCGAGTCTCATAGCAAAGGGTCTGAATACATATGTAAATAATGCATTTCAGTTTATTTTTATTTTTAATACATTTGCAAAAATTTCAAAAAACCTGTTTTCGCTTTGTCATTATGGGGTATTGTGTGTAGATTGATGAGAAAATGTTTTATTTGATACATTTTAGAATAAGGCTGTAACGTAACAATGTGGAAAAAGTCAAGGGGTCTGAATACTTTCCGATTGCACTGTATATACACACTCACACAGCAACAGTCAGTCACTCACATGTTTGACGAACAGCGGCCCAAGTCGGTCAGGGTCTTCCAGACACTTCTCTAACTCTCCCATGAAGAAACTGCAGAGAGAAAGAGAGAGAGAGGGTTAGCAAGGCGTATCCATATGTTGTGTGTGTGTTTGTATGTGTGATTGTGTGTGTGTGTGTGTGTGTGCGTAATTGTGTGTGTGTGTGTATGCCCGTGTGTGTCGTACTCTCTGTGCCAGTCGTAGATCTGGTGGATGTTTCCAAAGATGATCTTGTCTTTCCCCTTCATATCATCTGGTACCCCTTCCTCCTTCATCCGCGTCATATAGCCCTGAAACACACAGTCAGGGTTGCATAATCAAGCCATCACACACACACTCTAACATCAACTAACACGAGAGGAAGAGGAAGTGAGGTCAGAGGGAGGGAAGAAGTGATGCGTTTTGACTTACCCCCACCACCACGCCCAGGTCTCTGACGTAGTCCCTCTCAGTCTCCACCAGCTCCAACAACACATAACTACAGAGAGACAGAGACAACGAGAGAGAGAGAGAGACAGCGAGAGAGAGAGACAGCGAGAGAGAGAGACAGCGAGAGAGAGAGACAGCGAGAGAGAGACAGAGAGAGAGAGACAGAGAGAGAGAGAAAGGAAGCCCAATAGCCATCATCACTGTTACATCCTCAGAAAGCATGAGCTCCTGAGTTGGGAAAATCTTGTGCAATACACCGACGCATGTCTTGTATTCAAGATCCTAAATGGCCTGGCTCCCTCTCCACTCAGGATTTTTGTTAAACAGAAAACTCAAACATATGGCAGCAGATCCACAAGGTCTGCAATGAGAGGTGACTGTATAGTTCCCTTAAGGAAAAGCACCTTAAGTAAATCTGCTTTCTCTGTGAGAGCTTCTCATGTCTGGAATACACTGCCATCAGACACACACAACTGCAACACATATCAATCACACTTTCACAAAATGCATGAAGACATGGCTAAAGGTCAATCAGATTTGTGAACATGGTCCCTAGCTGTGTGTTGCCGCTCTCCATGTTGTCTGTTGTCTGTAGCTTGTGAGGTGTGGAAACACTTTGTTGCTTTTATGAATTTTGTCTTGCTGCTTTTTGTCCTATGTTGCTCTGTCTGTCCTATGTTGCTCTGTCTGTATGCTCTTGCTTGTCTTGCTGTCTGTACGTCTTGCTTGTCCTATGTTGCTCTGTCTGTATGCTATGTTGCTCTGTCTGTATGCTATGTCTTGCTTGTCCTATGTTGCTCTGTCTGTATGCTATGTCTTGCTTGTCCTATGTTGCTCTGTCTGTATGCTATGTCTTGCTTGTCCTATGTTGCTCTGTCTGTGCTATGTCTTGCTTGTCCTATGTTGCTCTGTCTTGTCTTGCTTGTCCTATGTTGCTCTGTCTGATATTGTCTATGTTGATATTGTCTATATTGTAATTGTTTTTAATAACCTGCCCAGGTACTGCGGTTGAAAATTAGCCGGCTGGCTAAAACCGGCACTTTTACTGAAACGTTGATTAATGTGCACTGTCCCTGTCAAAATAAAATAAACTCAACTCACTCAACAGAGACAGAGAGAGAGACAGCAAGAGCGAGAGAGACAGAGAGAGAGACAGAGAGAGAGACAGAGAGAGAGACAGAGAGAGAGACAGAGAGAGAGACAGAGAGAGAGACAGAGAGAGAGACAGAGAGAGAGAGAGAGAGAGAGAGAGACAGAGAGAGAGACAGAGAGAGAGAGAGACAGAGAGAGAGACAGAGAGAGAGACAGAGAGAGAGACAGAGAGAGAGACAGAGAGAGAGACAGAGAGAGAGACAGAGAGAGAGACAGCAGAGAGAGAGAGAGAGAGAGACAGAGAGTAGAGAGAAACAGAGAGAGAGACAGAGAGAGAGACAGAGAGAGAGACAGAGAGAGAGACAGAGAGAGAGACACAGAGAGTGAGACAGAGAGAGAGACAGAGAGAGAGACAGAGAGTGAGACAGAGAGAGAGACAGAGAGACAGAGAGAGAGACAGAGAGAGAGACAGAGAGTGAGACAGAGAGTGAGACAGAGAGAGAGACAGAGAGAGAGAGACAGAGAGAGAGACAGAGAGTGAGACAGAGAGAGAGACAGAGAGAGAGACAGCAAGTAAGAAAACACAGCTGAAATGAGAGTGTTTCAAAGTATAAAAGGGAGTTCCAGTGTATGGTGTCCATAGTAGGACAGCTTCAGTCAAATCCTACTGAGACGGAGTTTGCCCTAATATGGACACTGTAACTGTGAGCGAGAGAGAGTGAGTGACAGAAAGTGAGAAACATTGCTAGTGTGCCACATTGGAAACAATTTGAATCGCTTTAAAGTGCTATCCCCTTGGTTGTACTCAGATAGTGCATCTTTTCCCCCCAAATGAATCTATCAATCCAGTACGTACTGTCGTCTCTTGAGGAGGCCAGTCTTGCGCTCCTCCATCTCATCGATGGGAGAGGAGGATGAAAGAAGGGAGTTGTCGGAGGGGTTGAAGGAGGGAGAGCTGCTATCCCTCTGTTCTACTGAGAGAGAGCTGGGCCGGTCCTCTAAAGCCTGGAGATAGAGAAGAGGGAGAGAGGGACGGAGAAAAAGAAGGTAGATTGTAAACCAGATGACGCCTCTGCGTGTGTGTGCGTGTGAGAGAGAGAGTGTCCTCACCATCTTGCTCTTGACCAGTTCCTCGATGGCGCTCACCAGCTCTGCTGCACTGGGTGTCTCAGAACTGGACGGTCGGACGGACAGACGAGAGGAGCTCTGGACAGGGATGGGGGGTGGGGGTTGGGGGGTTAGGAGAGAACAGTGTTAGAACATGCCATTCAGCAGAGTCTTACTACCTGATGTGGCTAAAGGTTTCATTTCCTCCCATTCCTGTCATCTAGAAAACAATCAAGCAATCTTTGAAACAATTAACTGATGAATTAATACATAAATTAACTGATCCTATCAATTAACCAAGAAACCAAATCTGTCCAGAATAACATAAGCCCTCTTTTAAGGGAGAACATCAAAACATTTCATGTAGAGACACACTGCAAACACTGATCTAGGTGACTACTGAAAAAGAGACAATGAAAGAAAACAGTGTTTTTTTCTGAACAGATCCCAAAATATTCCTGAGGCATACATTGAATGGCAGGTAAAATGTTTCCAGCCAGCTATATGTTGGTGACGACTAAGTTGGATTATTGGTTTGTATAAGATGACGTCATCTCGCTTAGTCTACCTTACACAGTGTTACTGTTCGTGTTGTATTTTGATCCTCTGCTCTTAATGAATGATCCAATGTTGATCAGAACAAGAAATCGGTTCTAATATGAAGTTAAAATTAAGAAGTGTAAAGGTAATCTATGACAAAAAAAAATAAGGAAAATACACTACATGACCAAAAGCATGTGGACACCTGCTCATCGAACATCTCATTCCAAAATCATGGGCATTAATATGGAGTTGGTCCCCCCCCCCATTGCTGCTATAACAGGCGGCTCCACTCTTCTGGGAAGGCTTTCCACTAGATGTTGGAACATTGCTGAGGGGACTTGTTTCCATTCAACCACAAGACCATTAGGGAGGTCGGGCACTGATGTTGGGCAATTAGGCCTGGCTCGCAGTCGGAGTTCCAATTCATCCCAAAGGTTGAGGTATGGACCTCACTTTGTGCACGGGGGCATTGTCATGCTGAAACAGGAAAGGGCCTTCCCCAAACTGTTGCCACAAAGCACAGAACCATCTCAAAGGTAATTGTATGATGTAGTGTTAAGATTTCCCTTTACTGGAACTAAGGGGCCTAGCCCGAACTGTGAAAAACAGCCCAAGACCATTATTCTTCCTCCGCCAAACTTTACAGATGGCACAATGCATTGGGGCAGGTAGCGTTCTCCTGGCATCCACCAAACCCAGATTCTTCCGTCAGACTGCCAGATGATGAAGCGTGATTCATCACTCCAGAGAACGCATTTCCACTGCTCCAGAGTCCAATGGCGGTGAGCTTTACACCACTCCAACCGACACTTGGCATTGCGCATGGTGATCTTAGGCTTGTGTGTGGCTGTCCGGCCATGGAAACCCATTTCATGAAGCTCCTGATGAACAGTCATCGGGTGCTTCCAGAGGCAGTTTGTAACACGGTAGTGAGTGTTGCAACCGAGGACAGGTGATTTTTACGTGCTTCAGCACTTGGCGGTCCCATTCTGTGAGCTTGTGTAACCTACCACTTTGTGGCTGAGCCGTTGTTGCTCCTAGACGTTTCCACTACATAATAATAGCACTTACAGTTGACTGGGGCAGCTCTAGCAGGGCAGAAATTTGACGAACTGACTTGTTGGAAAGGTGGCATCCTATGACGATGCCTCATTGAAAGTCACTTAGCTTTTCATTAAGGCCATTCTACTGCCAATGTTTGTCTATGGAGATTGCATGGCTGTATGCTCAATTTTATATACCTGCCAGCAATGGGAATGGCTGAAATAGCCATTACAATACTCATTTGAAGGGGTGTCCACATACTTTTGTATATAGTATAGTCTCCAATGAGTTTCCTAAGAGGTAAATCCATGGTATTGAAAAATAAGAGAAGATAAGAGGTTACAGGTGTGAAAGTGAAAAAGGGAGTCAGAAAAAAGAAAAAACAAGAGGAAATAATAAATTAGGAGAATGGGATAGTTACATTTTCTGATGAATGTTCTGATGTGTAAAAATATATATATAGAGAGAGTGTATGAGACATTTTTAAAAGTGGATGATGATATATGAACTGGTTAATAAAGGACTGCATTTAGAAAACAGAAGGTGTATAATGACTGTGTGAGACATTGAAGCAGTAAGGCGGTACAGAAGTGTATGAGAGTCTCTCACCCTTGCTGTGCTGTCTCCAGACTGTGCTGTGCCCCACTAAGGGTCTGTGTGTGGTGGGGTGTTGGGCTGTACCCTCTGGGCGCGCCAGGGCTTACAGTAGGTGCCAATTAATAACATGGTGCAATGAGGTTAACGCACACAGGGGAGGGGTGAGGACAGGTGAGGGGGGTGAGGGAGGAGGAGGGAGTTCTGAATCATCCTCATTTTAGCACGACTTTGTTCGTTTTGTACGAGTGTTCCGAACGCAAGATGTTGCTCTTAGGCACAGATCTAGGATCAGCTTTCCCCAAATTCGATCCTGAAGCGAATAGTGTGAGAGAATGCAAAGTTGACCTTAGATCAGTGTCTAGAGATTTCTACCTGCTCTTGTTCTGCATGTGTCTCCGAGTTATTCTGAGGGTGCTATCACACAGCAAACGGACGAGTAACCAGGCAACGAGGCAAAAAATACTTCAAATGCATAATCAAAACTTAGACTTGTTTGGTGAAAGCCGTATATTGAAGGAACCGGGCAGGTGATGAAAAATGTAAAATTATCCAAACTAAATAGAAAGATGAAGAGGGGGAGTAATTCTATAGTTGGATAAAGCACTGCAGAAACTAAGAGAGAGAGAGCAAGTTTAGGTGTAGAAGAGCGCCAGAGAGAGCGTAAGGTAGGCAGACTACAAGAGCTCTGGAGAGAGACGTTTGGAAGTGCCCTTTGTCTCAGAGAGAAAAATAATAGAAGACAGGAACAGACGTCAACATTCTACATCCGTTGTCATTCAACTGACTTTCATAAGAAGAACCGAAAGAAAAACAGCAACTAAGTCTACAGTACAGTTACTGAGAGGGGGAAAAGAGAGAGAGACAACTCAAGTATTGAGGGAAGAGAAGAGGAGGGAGAGAGATGGAAGGATTGATTCAGGAGATGGAGAGGTATGGAAACTGAGACAAAGCAAAGACAGGACATAAATCAAGGTAATGCTACAGCATGGTAAACAGTAAACAGACAGCAAACCAACGATACAGTCGGAAACAAAACAAACAAAAAGAGAAACAAATTAGTGTCAGAGAAAAACGCTGCTGTGCCAAGGAAAGATGACCCCAGGACGGGAACAGTAACTGATGCATTTCATTGGATTTCTATTGGAATAGGAGCTTCAATGTTTCATAATGAATTGAAATCTAGGCCTGCATCCCCAAAGCGTCTCAGAGTAGGAGTGCTGATCTAGGATCAGATTTGCCTTTCATCATATTGAATGATCATAAATCAGCACTTGTACTATTCTAAGATGCTTTGTGAATACAGGCCCTGCTCAGCAGAAAGTGAATACAGGCCCTGTTCAGCAGGAAGTGAATACAGGCCCTGTTCAGCAAGAAGTGAATACAGGCCCTGCTCAGCAAGAAGTGAATACAGGCCCTGTTCAGCAGGAAGTGAATATAGGCCCTGCTCAGCAGGAAGTGAATACAGGCCCTGTTCAGCAGGAAGTGAATACAGGCCCTGCTCAGCAGGAAGTGAGAAGAAAACTGGCTAAAATGGATGTAATGTTTGTCTGTAGAATATAGTCACAAAATAATTAAACTCATGGCTAAATCATAAGAGAGAGAAACTGTAACAGAAAGGATGAGTTCTCTGTGTGGGGGGGGATCTTAGATTTACATGGGGTAGTTTAGGATTGTTTGTTTAGTGTTACACTTCCTGGTTACAGGTATATCTGTTACTTTATATGTGTGTACCAGTTAGCCTAGACTTTCTATCCTTTAGACCCCACCCCAATCTATCCCCATCCGTACACCCCTTCACCTTACCCTTAGGCTGGCTGTACCCCTATTCTCTACCTCCCCCCTCCCTTACCCTTACCTTGTCGTCCTGTGTGTCAGGCTGCAATAGGCTGTGCTGCTGGATGGCCATGGGGGGTGGTAGGGGTACCGAGTCAGGACCCTCCTCGCCTTCCTCCTCTCCACAGCTCTGCATCCCAGAGGACGAGGACTTGGACAGTGTCCCACTGGAGAGCCCCTCGTTACGCACCCTCTGTAGAGGAGAGAAAGAGAGCAGAGGTTAGAGAGACGGTGGGAGAGAAAGGTAGAGAGAGACAAAGAGAGAGAGAGAGAGAGACAGAGAGAATTTTGCTGGTGAATAGGCGTGTGTGTGTCTATGTCTGTCTGTCGCCACCATCCCCTCACCTCCTCCACAGTCTCATCCTGGGGTGTAGCGGCGCTGTCATCAGAGTCTTTCTGGGCGCTGCCCGTCATCTCACCACTCTTCCTCACCTCGCGGTTCTTCTTCTGTTTGTGCGCCAGCTTTTTGACGTGCCCGTCTGCCTTGCCACTGCTCAGGCGACGCACTGGGCTGGTCAGCCACTTACGCAGGGTGTTACCTGGGACAGGGGGATGGAGACTGTTAACACATACATGTAGGCACACACAACACACCTCCTTTTCAACCACTTTAAATTTAGAGCTGTTCGCTCATCCCTTTGCAAAAAGGTAGTGGCTCTTAATCCGTGACCGGATCTTTTATTCATGAGGCTCCATATATCGGTGAGCGTGCAAATTCTCACAGTAAATCGCAGGAATTTGGGACTTCACAAATGTTTTAATGCCGACACCCAATTAGATACATACCTGTAGTTAAATCGGAGTTTAATGCCAAAAATATTATATTTCTATATTTCTAATGCCACTAAGCAACCAAACAACAACCAAAACATCAATAGCCACTACAATGTCGAAACACGATTTTGTCATGAGTTCAGTAACATTAGCATGCTAGCGATGCTAGTCAGCGTAGGCTGCCTCCTAGCTAGCCAGCCTAGCAAACTCTAGTCCAATTGAAACTGATGCAACCCTGCTGGCTAACAGCTAGCTACATGACCAGTGTTGAAAGAGGTCCCTCATGAGATTCAAGGCTTTAAAAGAGGATGTGCCATTATGGAAGCTCATTCCCGCCAGTTATTTTTAATGTTCATACGGACACAAAAGCATTGAAAAGAGGGACAAAGAATGGTTGTTTAGACTGATTTGCATCATGTTAACTTGTGCACAACCACAGCTTCATGTAGCCTAGAGAAGCCTGTGTGTGCTGATCCTCTCTGACCAGGGGAAAATAAACGGTATAGTCATGTATTTATAGCCGAAACGATGTATTTATAACCTCAAATAGGCATATTTATTTGCGTTTCCATTTCCCCTGGATTACAATTTCTCATTTACACTGAACAAAAATATAAACGCAACATGTAAAGTGTTGGTCCCATGTTTCATCAGCTGAAATAAACGATCCCAGAAATGTTCCATACACACAAAAAGCGTATTTATCAAAAATGTTGTGCACAAATTTGTTTACATCCCTATTAGTGACCATTTCTCATTTGCCAAGAGAATCCATCCACCTTACGGGTGTGGCATATCAAGAAGATTTAAACAGCTGGGGACAATAAAAGGCCACTCTAAAATGTGCAGTTTTGTTCCACAACACATTGCCACAAATGTCTCAAGTTTTGAGGGAGAGTACAATTGGCATGCTGACTGCAGGTATGTCCACCAGAGCTGTTGCCAGAGAATTGAATACTAATTTCTCTACCATAAGCCTCCTCCAATGTTGTTTTAGAGAATTTGGCAGTACGTCCAACCGGCCTCACAACCACAGACCAAGTGTTACCATGCCAGCCAAGGACCTCCACGTCCGGCTTCTTCACCTGCGGGATCGTCTGAGACCAGCCACCCGGACAGCTGACGAAACTGTGGGTTTGCACAACTGAAGAATTTCTGCACAAACTGTCAAGGGAAGCTTATCTGCATACTCGTCATCCTCACCAAGGTCTTGATGTGACTGCAGTTTGGCGTCGTAATCAACTTCATTTGGCAAATGCTCACCTTCGATGGCCACGGGCACGCTGGAGAAGGGTGCTTTTCACGGATGAATCCCGGTTTCATCTGTACTGGACAGCTGGCGTCGTGTGGGCGAGCAGTTTGCTGATATCAATGTTGTGAACAGAGTGGCAATTTTAATGCACAGACACCGTGATGAGATCATGAGGTCCATTGCCGTGCCATTCATCCGCCGCCATCACCTCATGTTTCAGCATGATAATACATGGCCCCATGTCGCAAGGATCTGTACACAATTCCTGGAAGCTGAAAATGTCCCAGTTCTTCCATGACCTGCATAGTCTCCAGACATGTTACCCATTGAGCATGTTTGGGATGCACTGGATCGACGTGTACGACAGCGTGTGCCATGTCCCGCCAATATCCAGAAACTTTGCACAGCCATTGAAGATTACACAGGCCACAATCAACAGCCTGATCAACTCTATGTGAAGGAGATGTGTTGGGCTGCATGAGGCAAATGGTGGTCACACCAGATACTGACTGGTTTTCTGATCCATGCCCCTATTTTTTTTTAAAAGGTATCTGTGACCAACAGATGAATATCTGTATTCCCAGTCATGTGAAATCCATAGATTAGGGCGTAATTTAGGGCTGCATGTTGCATTTGTCTCTCCCTGACTGGAGAATGATGGCGCCGACAGAGATGGTCGCCTCGCTTCGCGTTCTTAGGAAACTATGGAGTATTTTGTTTTTTAATGTATTATTTCTTACATTGATACCCCAGGAAATTCTTATTACATACAGCTGGGAAGAACTATTGGATATAAGAGCAACGTCAATTTACCAACATTACGACCAGGAATACGACTTTCCCGAAGCGGATACTCTGTTTGGACCACCACACAGGACAATGGATCGGATCCCAGTAGGCGACCCAGAACAACAACGGCGCCACAGAAGGGGTAGACGGAGAGGTCTTCTGGTCAGGCTCCGTAGACGGGCACATTGCTCACCGCTCCTGAGTATACTACTAGCCAACATCCAGTCTCTTGACAACAAGGTAGACGAAATTCGAGCAAGTGTTGCCTTCCAGAGAGACATCAGAGATTATAACATTCTTTGTTTCACGGAAACATGGCTCACTCGGGATACGTTATCAGAGTCGGTACAGCCACCCGGTTTCTTCACACATCACGCCGACAGAAACAAACATCTCCCTGGTAAGAAGAAGGGCGGGGGTGTATGCCTTATGATTAAGTCCTTTTGTTCACCTGACCTAGAATTCCTTACAATCAAATGCCGACCACATTATCTTCACCGCAGCCAACATGAGTAAAACAGTTAAACGTGTTAACCCTCGCAGAGATGCCGGCCCAGACGGCATCCCTAGCCGCGTCCTCAGAGCATGTGTAGAGCAGCTGGCTGGTGTGTTTACGGACATATTCAATCAATCCCTATCCCAGTCTGCTGTCCCCACATGCTTCAAGAGGGCCACCATTGTTCCTGTTCCCAAGAAAGCTAAGGTAACTGAGCTAAATGACTATCACACTGTAGCATTCACTTCCATCATCATGAAGTGCTATGAGAGACTAGTCAAGGACCATATCAAATCCAACTCAATCGTCAAGTTTGCAGACGACACTACAGTGGTAGGCTTGATTACCAACAACAACGAGACGATCTACAGGGAGGAGGTGAGGGTCCTCGGAGTGTGGTGTCAGGAAAATAACCTCACACTCAACATCAACAAAACAAAGGAGATGATCGTGGACTTCAGGAAACAGCAGAGGGTGCACTCCCCTATCCACATCGACGGGACAGTAGTGGAGAAGGTGGGAAGTTTTAAGTTCCTCGGTGTACACATCACGGACAAACTGAAATGGTCCACCCACACACACAGCGTGTTGAAGAAAGCGTAACAGAGGCCAAAAAGATAATCAAGGACAACAACCACCCGAGCCACTGCCTGTTCACCCCGCTATCATCCAGAAGGTGAGGTCAGTACAGGTGCATCAAAGCTGGGACCGGGAGACTGAAAAACAGCTTCTATCTCAAGGCCATCAGACTGTTAAACAGCCACCACTAACATTGAGTGGCTGCTGCCAACATACTGACTCAAATATCTAGCCACTGTAATAATAAAACATTGGATGTAATAAATGTATCACTAGCCACTTTAAACTATGCCACTTTATATAATGTTTACAGACCCTACATTACTCATCTCATATGTATATACTGTACTCTATACCATCTACTGCATCTTGTCTATGCCGTTCGGCCATCGCTCATTCATATATTTATATGTACATATTCTTATTCTTTCCTTTCCTTTCCTTTCCTTTCCTTTCCTTTCCTTTCCTTTCCTTTCCTTTCCTTTCCTTGTGTGTATGAGGTAGTTGTGAAATTGTTAGATATTACTGCATTGTCGGAACTAGAAGCACAAGCATTTCGCTACACCCGCATTAACATCTCCAACCATGTGTATGTGACCAATAAGATTTGATTTGATTATATTTTTGTTCAGTGTCGTTAACCACACCTGACCCCAGAAATGCAAATCAGTTGTCAAATCAGTTTAGAGAAATTATATAGATAAATGTGTGTCTAACAGATCCATAAGTGTTCTCCAAAATGTCCCAGAAATAAATGTTCCACAAATAAAATTTGATTTGATTTGATTTGAAATATTAATATACTATTAATCAATAGTGACAGATACACCAGTGCAGCAAGCTAAAATGATCTGGCATCGACCCTCAGATCCTCAAAAAGTTCTACAGCTGCACCATTGAGAGCATCTTGACTGGCTGCATCACCGCTTGGTATCAGACCGCAAGGCACTACAGAGGGTAGTGTGTACGGCCAAGTACATCCCTGGGGCCGACAACCTGCCCGTCCAGGACATAGTTTTGCATATAATCCGGTTCCGGCATAAAAAATAACTGAAGTCCCAAATTCATGCACAATATGGTCACGGATTGGGATCCACTCCCTTGCAAAAATGAGTGAAGTGTGTGTGTGTGTGTGTTTACCAGGTCGTTTGGGCCCTGGCGAGGTATGTGAGCCCATGCCATGATGCCCAGGCTGCAGAGTGGCAGAGGAGCCTGGCATGATGGAGTCATTACTACAGACTGATAGAGTGTCTGGAGGGAGAGAGAGGGAGGAGGAGGGAGAGAGAGGGAGGAGGGGGAGAGAGAGGGAGGAGGAGTGAGAGAGAGGTAGGAGGGGGAGAGAGAGGTAGGAGGGGAGAGAGAGAGGGAGGAGGAGGGAGAAAGGGAGAGAGGAAGGAGGAGGGAGAGAGAGGGAGGAGGAGGGAGAGAGAGGGCGGAGGGGGAGGTAGAGAGAGGGAGGAGGGGGAGAGAGAGGGAGGAGGAGGGAGAGAGAGGGAGGAGGGGGAGAGAGAGGGAGGAGGAGAGAGAGAGAGAGAGAGAGAGGAGGAGGGAGAGAGGGAGAGAGGAAGGAGGAGGGAGAGAGAGGGAGGAGGAGGGAGAGAGGGAGGAGGAGTGAGAGAGAGAGAGGGAGTAGGAGGGAGAGAGAGGGAGGGTGAGAGGGAGGAGGAGGGAGAGGAAGGAGGAGGGAGAGAGAGGGAGGAAGAGGGTGAGAGGGAGGAGGGGGGAGAGAGAGGGAGGAGGGTGAGTGAGAAAGAGGTTATCAAAGACAGAAGAGGATTCTGAACACACATTTCTCCCCCTACTCATAATACATAGAATAATCCACAATATAGAGCTTTTCTAAAACTCAATGACACTACCTCCTACCAATACCTCTTCACCCACCTTTATGGTTGAATATCCCCTCCATCTCCATGGAGGAGCGTGAGTGGGCGATGCAGAGCATGGCGCAGGGTACCAGTCCCTCGTGGGCAGGGGAGCGGTCCGTGGTCCTCACCAGACACCAGTCAGGCTTGTCATGGCACCTCTCCAGGACCTCCACAGTCTGGCCCCTCCGGACGGTCAGCTCGTTGCTGTTACCAGCCATGAAGTCATGGATCACCACAGTCAGCTCACAGCCACCAGACAGCTGGAGGAGAGGAGAGAGAGATGGTCAGGGGGAATGTAGAAGCATACGAGGAGGTGGATCATTATTACATCATTTCCCTGAGAGGCTAAAGCATCAAAGTCCTCAGGTTCTTTTCAACTGAAGCCTTTTCTTCATGATCACATTTCAGAAATACTGTGTGTGTGCTCACCTGTCTGGGGTATATGATATTGGTATGGCCAGAGAGATGACCAGTGTGTGTGTGTGTGCTCACCTGTCTGGGGTATATGATATTGGTATGGCCAGAGAGATGACCAGTGTGTGTGTGTGTGCTCACCTGTCTGGGGTAT
This sequence comes from Oncorhynchus tshawytscha, assembly GCF_018296145.1. Classification (NCBI taxonomy): domain Eukaryota; kingdom Metazoa; phylum Chordata; class Actinopteri; order Salmoniformes; family Salmonidae; genus Oncorhynchus; species Oncorhynchus tshawytscha. Next base: position 87,053 of record NW_024609188.1, read on the forward strand.
ATGATATTGGTATGGCCAGAGAGATGACCAGTGTGTGTGTGTGTGTGTGCTCACCTGTCTGGGGTATATGATATTGGTATGGCCAGAGAGATGACCAGTGTGTGTGTGTGTGTGCTCACCTGTCTGGGGTATATGATATTGGTATGGCCAGAGAGATGACCAGTGTGTGTGTGTGTGCTCACCTGTCTGGGGTATATGATATTGGTATGGCCAGAGAGATGACCAGTGTGTGTGTGTGTGCTCACCTGTCTGGGGTATATGATATTGGTATGGCCAGAGAGATGACCAGTGTGTGTGTGTGTGTGTGCTCACCTGTCTGGGGTATATGATATTGGTATGGCCAGAGAGATGACCAGTGTGTGTGTGTGTGTGCTCACCTGTCTGGGGTATATGATATTGGTATGGCCAGAGAGATGACCAGTGTGTGTGTGTGTGCTCACCTGTCTGG
>NW_024609188.1:95000-112500 GCF_018296145.1 Oncorhynchus tshawytscha
GGGGGAGAGAGGAAGATGATGAGGGTAGAGAGGGAAGTGATGGGAGAGAGAGGGAACTGATGGGGAGAGAGGGAAGTGATGGGGGAGAGGGACTGACGGGGGATGGGGGAGAGGGGAAAGATGGGGGAAGGGGAAGGGAATTGGGGGGATGGGGGAGAGAGGGAAGGGATGAGGATGGGAGAGAGGGCCGGTGTGTTTGAGGAAAGAGGGGGATGAAAGGGATACCAGTCTGATGGGGGGGGGGAAATGAGGGAAGAGATGGGGTAGAGAGGGAAGGGATGATGGGGAGAGAGAGGAAGGATGATGGGGGAGAAGGGAATTGATGGGGTAGAAGGAAGTGATGGGGTAGAGAGGGAAGGAATGGGGAGAGAGGGAAGATGATGGGGGAGAGAGGAATTCTAGATGGGGTAGATGTCCACAGAGATGGGGAAGTGATGGGGATGATGGGGAGAGAGGGAAGTGAGGGAGAAAGGATAGGGGATGGGGAAGAGGAAAGAGGAAGGGATGAGGATACGATAGGATGAAGGGAATTGACGGGATGGGGAAAGAGGAAGGATTGATGCAGATGGGGGATAGATGGAAGATGAGGGACGGGGAGAGGATAGATGGATGGGAGAGAGGGGAAGATGGATGGGGGAGAGAGGATCGTGATGGGGGAGATAGGGAAGGATCGGGGTAGAGAGGATCAGTCGTCGGGGGAGGAGAGGAAATGGGATGGGGGTGGAGAGGGATAGATAGTGGATGGGGAGAAGGATGATGGGGATACCAGAGAGGGAATGGATGGGGGATGGGGAGAGAAGGGATGAGGATGGAGAGAGAGGGAAGTGATCGAGGGTAGAGAGGATAATCACGGCAGAAGTAGAGGGAAAGATGATGGGGAGAGAGGAACAGAGAGGGAGAGAGGGATAGATGGGATAGATGGGAGAAAGAGAGGAAGGATGGGGGAGAGGGGAAGATCGATGGGAGAGAGGATAGGGATTGGGGAGAGAGGGATAGATAGAGGGAGAGGGGGAGGAGGGGAGAAGGGATAGATAGATGGGGGAGAGAGAGGATAGATAGATGGATGGGGAGAAGGGAAGTGATGGGGGATGGGGGAGAGAGGAAGGATTCTCAGATGAGGGAAAGATCGGGAAGTGGATGAGGGACCGGGATGGAAGTCAAGTTCGGGAGATGGGGAGGCGGAGGGATGAGGGATGGGGGAGAGACGGGAACTGATGGGGGATGGGGAGAGAGGGATACCCGGATGATGAGGAAAGAGGGATAGATTGGGATGAGGGAGGGAAGGATGATGGATGGGGAGAAGGGATTCAGGGCGATGGGGGAGAGGAAGGATGAGATGGGGGAGGGAAGATGATGGGGGATGGGGAGAGCAAGGAAGATAGATGGGGGAAAGAGGAAGATGGATGAGGGATAGAGAGGAATGATGATGGGGGAGATAGGGAAGATGATGGGGATGAAGAGAGGAAGGATGACGGGAGAGGGAAATGATGAGGGATGGGGGGAAGTGATGGGGGAGAGGATTGATGGGGATCTATGGAAAGAGGGAAGATGGATATATCGGGAGAGAGGGAAGGATGAGGGATGGGGAGAGATAAATGGGGGGATGAGGGTAGAGAGGGAAGATGATGGGGATGGGGGAGGAAGATATGATCTACTGGGGAAAAAGAGGGAAGGCTGCTCTGGGGAGAGAGGAAGGATGGGGGATCGGGGAGATATTCTTTGATGGGGATGGGGAGAGAGGGAAGGTGATGGGGATGGGGAGAGAGGGAGGGATTGGGGATGGGGAGAGAGGGAAGGGATGGGGATGGGGAGAGAGGGAATTGATGGGGGATGGGGAGAGAGGGAAGTGATGGGGGAGAGAGGGAAGTGGATGGGGGTAGAGAGGAAGGATTTGGAGAGAGGGATTTGGGGGATGGGGAGAGAGGGAAGGATGGGGAGAGAGGGAAGGATGAGATAGAGAGAGAAAGATGGGGGATAGATGGAGGAAGAATAGATGGGATGAGGAGAGGGAAGATGGATGGGGAGAGGGATAGATGGATGGATGGGAGAGAGGAAGATGGATGGGGGATGTAGGGAAGAGGAATGGATGGGGGATGGGGGAGAGAGGGAAGATGAGGGATGGGGGAGAGAGAGGAAGTGATGGGGAGAGAGGATCGTGATGGGGAGAGAGGAAGGATGGGGGAGAGAGGGAAGATGGGAGATGGGGGAGAGAGGGAAGGATGGGGAGATGGGGGAAGTCGATGGGGAATGGGAGAGGGAAGGGATGGGGATGGGGGAGAGAGGGAAGTGGGGGATCGGGGAAGAGAGGGAAGATAGATGGGGAGAGAGGGAAGGGATGGATGAGGGAAGAGGGAAGGATGGATGGGGAGAAGATAGGGAATGATGGGGGATGGGGGAGAGAGGAAGGATGGGGGATGAGAAGGAAGATGGGGATGGGGGAGAGGGAAGGATGGGGATGGGGGAGAGGGAAGGATGATGGGGATGGGGGAGAGAGGGAATTGATGGGGGATGGGGAGAGAAGGATGGGGGATGGGGAGAGAGGGATAGTGATGGGGATAGGGAAGAGGATCGTCGATGGGGAGAGAGGAAGGGATGATCGGAAAGACGAGGGAAGTGATGGGGGGTAGGGGGACAGAAGGGATGGGATGAAAGGAAAGAGGGAATGATGGGGAGAGAGGGACGATGAGGGATACAAGAAAGGAATGATGGGGGATGGGAGAGAGAGGGGAATGGATGGGGTGGGGGAGAGAGGAAGGGATGAGGGATGGGGAGAGAGGGATGGGATGGGGGATGGGGAGAGGAGGGAAGATAGATGAGAGAGGGAAGGATAGATGGGGGAGAGAGGGAAGATGGATGGGGGAGAGAGAGGAAGGATGGGGATGAGGGAGAGGAAGATGATGGGGAGAGGAAGGATGGGGGTGATGGGGAGAGAGGAAGATGATGGGGGAGAGAGGGAAGATAGATGGGGAGAGAGGAAGATAGATGGGGAGAGAGGGAAGATAGATAGATGGGGAGAGAGGGAATAGGATGGGGGATGGAGAGAGAGAAGGATAGAGAAATTAGAGGGAGATAGAGGGGAGAATGGAAATGAGATAGAGAGAGGGAAGGATGGGGATGAGGAAAGATGGGAAGGGATGAGGATGGGGAGAGAGGAATTGATGGGGAGATAAAGATAGATGAGAGATAGGGGAGATAGATAGATAGAGGATCTAGATAGATGGATATAAGAGAGAGATAGATAGATGATTAGGAAGATAGATGAAGAGATAGAAAGATAGGCAGAGATGAATAGTGTGAGAGAGGGAAGATGATGAGGTAGTAGAGAGATAGATGATGGGGAGAGAGGAAGATGATAGATGGGGAAAGATAGAGGAAGATGGGGGATAGGAGAGAGAAGGGATGAGGGATGGGGAGAGAGGTAGATGGGATGGGGGAAAGAGGAAGGATGGGGATGGGGGAGAGAGGGATAGATAGATAGGATGGGGGAAAGGGGAAAGAGGGAGGGATGAGGGATGAGGGAGATATAGGGAAGATGGGAGATGGGGAGAGAGGGAAGGGATAAAAGGGATGGGGAGAGAGGTCTGTAGAACGCTGGGGGATGGACTCCACATCCAAGGGATAGATAGATAGGGGAAAGATGTTTCGATATGGCGTCAGACAGAACAGGGAATAGATGGATAGGGGAAAGAGGGAAGGGTTTGGGTTGAAGAGATAGAATGATAGAGGGATTAAATGGATGGGGACCAGGGAAGATTGATAGAGAAGGAAATGGGGGAAGGTTACCAAGAGGATAGGATGGGGATGGGGCAAGGGAAGAGATAGGGATGACTGGATACAAACAGGAGATAGGGATGAGGGAAGGATCAAGGGAAGATGGATACAGATGGGGGAAAGATGGAATCAAGATTCAATGGGGACACAAGGAGATGAATGTGGGAGGGTCTAGGGGATGGGCTTGAGAGGATGAAGGAAGAAAGATAGGGGAAGAGAAGATGGGGGATTAGTAGGCAGAGAAGGAAGTTTTTGGGGGATGAGACAGATAAGTGCCAATGGAGGGATGGGGGAGTGAGGGAAGATGATGGATGGGGGATTAGCAGGAAAGATGGGGGATAGAGGGAGATAGGAACGTGATGGGAGAAGGGGGGTAGAGAGGGAATAGATGAATGGGCCCCCAGAGATGAAGCAGACCAAATGGGGGAGACAGAGATGATCAATGGATAATGGTCTGATGAGGGATACAAGAGGGAATTGATGAAGGATGAGATAGAGGGAAGTAGATGGGAGAGGGATCCGAGATGAAGTGTGAATGAATGGGATAGATAGGAAGATAGATGATGAATTAGAGGTCCAATTTGATGGGGATGGGGGTAGACAGGAGAGATGAAGAGATGCACACTTGATGGACCCATCTGAGAAGATGGATTACCTATGTGAGAATGCTGTTCATGGATACAGACGATGGGAAAGAGGGAAGGAACCGAGGGATACGCAAAGAGGAAGGGTCTCGGGGCCTGGGGGAAAGATGAGGGATGGGGGAGAGGGAAGGGATGGGGGAGAGAGGGAAGGTGGGGATGGGGAGAGCAAGGGAAGATGGGGAGAGAGGGGAGAGAAGGGATAGATGGATGGGGGAGAGGGAAGGATGAGGGATTGGGGGGGGATGGATGGATGGGCATGAGAGAGGGATAGATGGATGGGGAGAGAGGGAATAGATGGGGATGGGGAGAGAGGGAAGGATGGGATGGGGGAGAGAGGGATGACAGGGGGATGGATGAGGGAGAGGATGATGGATGGGGGAGAGAGGGAATTGATGGGGATGGGGAAAGAGGAGAAGGATTGGGGATTCAGGAAGAGAGGGAAAGGGATGGGAATGGGGAGAGAGAGAGGGATAGCAAGATGGGGAGAGAGGGGAAGAGGATGGGGGTAGAGAGGGAATGATGGGGATGGGGAAGAGGGAAGGGGATGGGGGCGAGAGGGAAGTGATGGGGGAGGAGGGAAGTGAACGGGGGAGAGGAAGGGTGACTTGGGGAGGAGAGGGAAGCATGATGAGGGAGATGGGGGAAAGACGGGAAAGATGAAGGATGGGGGAGAGAGGGAAGATGAGGGCATGGGGAGAGAGGGAAGATGGACCGGGGGCAGAGGGAAGCTGATGGGGACGGGGATTAGACCGATGGGGAGAGGAAGGGAAGATCAAGGGATGGGGAAGAGGGAAGTGATGGGGGATGGGGGGAGGATCCAGATGGATGGGTCAGATGAGGGAGAGCTGGGGGAAGAAGACAGGGGGATGGGGGAGAGAGGGAAGGGATGGGGACTGAATACATGAAGGGGAAGGATGATGGATGGGGACGAGATAATCATGGGAAAGATGGGAAAGAGGGAAGTCGATGGGGAGAGGGGATGCTAGATGATACGGGGTTAGAGAGGATAGAGGATGGGGAGAGAGGGATAGATGGTGGGTAGAGAGGGAAGATGATGGGCATCCTTTGGAAACCCAGGGTAGTCAGAGGAAGTGGATGGGATAGAGAGGGAAGTAAATGGGGAGAGTGGAGAAGTGATGGGGTAGAGGGAAGTGATGATGGGGGAGAGAGGGTCCTCCTGACTGGGGATGGGGGAAAGAGGGAAGGGTGGGCTGAGGAGGGGGAGATGAGGGAAGCAGAGATGGGGAGAGACCAGCTGATAGGATGGTGTTTACGTGACAGGGAAGGATATAGGGATGGGGGAGAGAGGGAAGGGATTTGATGGGGGAGATAGAGGAACTGTGATGGGGAATGGATAAGAGAGGGAAGGATGAGGGATGGGGGAAAGAGGAAGGGATGGGGATGGGGGAAAGAGGGAAGGATTGAGGGACTAGAGAGAAGGAATGATGGGGGATGAGGGAGAGAGGGAAGTGATGAGGATGGGGAAAGAGGAAGGATGATGGGATCAGGGAGAGAGGGAAGTGATGGGGGATGGGGAGAGAGGAATAGGGATGAGGGATGGGGAAAGAGGAAGGGATTGGGGGGGGAGAGAGGGAATAGATGGGGGATGGGGAGAGAGGGAAGTGATGGGGGAGAGAGGAAGATGGGGGATGGGGGAGAGAGAAGGAAGTGATGGGGTGAGGGAGGGAAGATTGGGGATTGGGGATGAGGGAGATGGGGGATGGGGAGGGATAGATGAGGGATGGGGAGAGAGGAAGTGATGGGGGATGGGGAGAGAGGGATCCAGGATGGGGGATGGGGAGAGAGGGAAGGATGGATGGGGAGAGAGGGAAAGTGGTAGAGCTTGATGAGGATGGGGAGAGACGGGGAGATGGGGATGGGGAGAGAGGAAGAGTGATGGTGTCAGGAGGGATAGAGGATGGGGAAGAGGGAATGGATGATGGGGGAGAGATTGTGGACTGGGTGATGGGGAGCAGAGGGAACCCCCCATGATGGGGAGAGAGGGTAGATGGAGGGGAGAGGAGGGATGGGGGATGGGGAGAGAGGGAAGACTGGGGATGGGGGAGAGAGGGAAGTGATGGGGAGAGAGGGAATGATGGGGAGGGGAGAAGGGAAGATGATGGGGAAAGAGGGAATGAGGGAGAGAAAAGGATGGGGATGGGGGAGAGAGGGAGTGGATGGGGAGAGAGGGAGATGGATGGGAAGAGAGGGAAGGATGGGGGAGAGAGGGAAGGTGAGATGGGGAGAGAGGGAAGGATGAGGGATGGGGAGAGAGGGAACTGATCGAGGGGGGAGAGAGGGGAAGAGGGATGGGGGAGAGGGAAGATGGGGAGAGAGGGAAGAGACTGGGGGATGGGGGAGAGAGGGAGGGGTGGGGATTGATGGCAGAGAGGGAAGGGATGAGACTGAGGGACAGCTTGGATCTCAGAGGGATAGACTGAGGGATTAAAGAGACCACTAATTGGGGATGGGGAGAGGAAGGGACTGTCAGAGGGATGGATGGGGGAGAGAGGAAGATGGAATGGGGGATGGGGATGATTAGACTGGGGGAAGGGAAGGGGGATGGGGGAGAGGATCTCGTGATAGATGGGGAGAGAGGGAAGTGATGGGGAGAGAGGGAAGGAGTGGGATGGGGGAGAGAGGGAAGTGATGGGGGATAGGGGATGATGGGGAGAGATGGGAAGGATGAGGGGGAGATAGGAAGGGATGGGGTAGAGAGGGAAGATGGGGGATGGGGAGAGAGGGAAGATGATGGGGGATAGGATCATGGATGAGAAGGGATTTTTGGATGGGGGAGAGAGGGAAGGGTTATGAGGATGGGGAGAGAGGGATGATAGATGGGGAAGAGGGAAGTCGGATTAAGAGATGGGAAGGATGGATGGGGAGAGAGGGAAGGATGGGGATGGGGGAGAGAGGGAAATGATGGGGATGGGGAGAGAGGGAAGATGGGGGATGGGGATGATTAGAGAGAGGAAGGATGGGGGATGGGGGATAGATGGGGGGAGGGGATAGGAGGATGGGGAGAGAGGGATGGGGGAGAGAGATAGATGATGGGGATAGGGGAAATGACGATAAGAGATGTAGAAGAGAGATAATTGGGGGGAGAGAGGGAAGGATGGACGGGGGCAGATAGGAAGAGATAATGACGATGACGATGAAGGATGGGGATGGGGAGAGAGAAGGGATGGGGATGGGGGAGAGAGGGAATGGGGATGGGGAGAGAGGGAAGGATGGGGATGGGGAGAGAGGGAAGGATGAGGATGGGGAGAGAGAGGGAAGGATGGGGATGGGGAGAGAGGGAAGTGATGGGGATGGGGAGAGAGGGAAGGGATGGGGGATGGGGAGAGGGAAGGATTGGGGGATGGGGAGAGAGGGAAGGGATGGGGGATGGGGAGAGAGGGAAGTGATGGGGAGAGAGGAGAAGATGGATGGGGGTGAGGGAGAGATGGGAAGAGATAGGAATGGGGGGAGAGAGGAAGGGGATGGGGAGAGGGGAGAGATGGGGATGGGCGGAGAGGAGAGATGAGGATGGGAGAGAGGGAAGTGATGGGGGAGAGGGGAAAGAGGGGAAAGAGGGAAGGGATTGGGGATGGGGGAGAGGGAAGGATGAGGGATGGGGGAGAGAGGTCAAGATGGGGGATAGGGTAGAGAGGGAAGTGGATGGGATGGAGAGAGAGGAAGGATGGGGATGGGGAGAGAGGGAAGGATGGGATGGGGAAAGAGGGAAGGATGGGGGGGGATGGGGGAGAGAGAGGGAAGGATGGGGGGAGAGAGGGAACTGATGGGATGGGGAGAGAGGGCAGAGGATTGGAAGAGAGAGGCAATTTGGGAAGGGAGAGGGATGGGGGAGAGAGGGAGAGGATGGATGGATTAGGGAGAGAGGGAAGATGATGGGGGAGAGAGGATCAGACGGGGAGAGAGGGAAGTGGATGGGGATGGGGGATTGGGGGAGAGATGGGGAGAGAGGGAAGTGATGAGAGGGATGAGGGAAGATGAGGGACAGAGAGGGAATGATGGGGGATGGCAGAGAGAAGAATGGGGATGGGGAGAGAGGGAAGGATGAGGGATGGGGAGAGAGGGAATGATGGGGATGGGGAGAGAGGGAATGGATGGGGGATGGGGGAGAGAGGAATGGGTGGGGGATGGGGGAGAGAGGGAAGGAAGGGGATCGGGGGAGAGAGGAATGGGGGAGGGGATGGGGAGAGAGGACGAGGAGAGGAATGGGGGGGAGAGAGGAAGGAGGGGGGGGAGGGAGAAGGATGGGGGAGGATGAGGGATGGGGAGAGAGGGAAGGATGGGGGATGGGGAGAGAGGAAGGATGGGGATGGGGAGAGAGGGAAGGATGGGGATGGGGGAGAGAGGGAAGAGATGAGGGATGGGGAAAGAGGGAAGGATGATGGGGGGAGAGGGAAGATAGGATGGGGAGAGGGAAGACGGATGGGGAGAGAGGGATTAGAGAGGGGGATGGGCAGAGGAAGAGGGATGGAGAGGAGATTGAGGGGATGAGGAGAGGGGATGAGGGGGATGGGGGAGAGAGGGAAGGATGGGGGATGGGGGAGAGAGGAAGGGATGAGGGATGGGGGAGAGAGGGAAGATGGGGGATGGGAGAAAGAGGAGAGGGATTTGGGGGAGAGAGGAAGGATGGGGATGGGGGAGAAGATGGGAGAGAGGGATGAGATGGATGGGGAGAGAGATAGATAGGAATGGGGAGGGGATGGGGATGAGGGATGGGGGAGAGAGGGAAGGATGGGGGATGGGGAGAGAGGAAGATGGGGATGGGGGAAAGAGGGAAGGATGGGGAGGGAGAGAGGAATGAGGGGGGGGGAAAGAGGGAAGGATTGGGGATGGGGAGAGAGGGAAATGAGGGATGGGGAGAGATGATGGGGATGGGGGATGAGGGAAGGAGATGGGAAGATGGGGGTGAGGGAGGGAAAGAGGGAAGGATGGGGATGGGGAGAGAGGGAAGATGATGGATGAGGGAGAGAGGGAAGGATGGGGGATGGGGGAGAGAGGGAAGGATGAGGGATGGGGAGAGGGAAGGATGGGGATGGGGAGAGAGGAAGATGATGGGGATGAGAGGGAACGAGGGATGGGGGAAGGAAGATGATGGGGGAAGAGGGAAGGATGATGGGGGAGAGGGAAGGGATGGGGATGGGGAGATGGCGAGAGGGGGGGATGGGAGATAGTGATGGGGGGAGAGAGAGGGAAGTGATGGGGGAGGGGAGAAAATAGTGATGGGGAGAGGGGGAGGATGATGGGGATGGGGAGACAGTGAAGAGATGAGGATTGGGGAGAGAGGAAGGATGGGGGATGGGGGAGAGGGAAGGATGGGGGATGGGGAAAGAGGAAGTTTTGGGGGATGGGGAGAGAGGGAAGGATGGGGGATGGGGAGAGAGGGAAGGGATGGGGATGAGGGGAGAGGGAAGGATGAGGGAGAGGAAGATGGGGATAGAGGGAAGGAATGATGGGGGATGGGGGAGAGAGGGAAGGATGAGGGATGGGGGAGAGGGAAGGATGAGGGATGGGGAGAGAGGAAGGGATGGGGATGGGAGAGAGGGAAGGGATGGGGATGGGGGAGAGAGGGAAGGATGGGGGGGATGGGGAGAGTGAAGGGATGAGGGATGGGGAGAGAGGGAAGGATTGGGGATGGGGGAGAGAAGGATGAGGGATGGGGAAAGAGGGAAGGATTGGGGGGATGAGAGAGGAAGGGATGAGGGATGGATCAGGAGAGAGGGAAGGATGGGAGATGGGAGAGAGAAGGGATGGGGATGGGGAGAGAGGGAAGATGGGGATGGGGAGAGAGGGAATGGGGGGATGAGGGAGGGGATGAGTGATGGGGAGGAGAGGGAAGACGGGGATGGGAGATATGGGGGATGGGGAGAGGGAAGGGATTGGGGATGGGGGAAGGATAGGGTCAGAGAGGGATAGGGATGGGGATGAGGAATCAGATGGGGAGAGAGGGAAGGGATAGAGGGATGGGGAGAGAGGGATTATGGGATGGGGATGACGGGAGAGGGATGAGGATGGGGAGAGAGGAATGAAGATGGGGAAGGGAAGAGATGGGGATGAGGGGAAAGATGGATGGGGGAGAGGAGGGATGAGGGATAGATGAGGAGAGAGGAAGGATGGGGGATGGGGAGAGAGGGAAGATGGGGGATGGGGGAGAGAGGAATGGATGAGGGATGGGGAGGGAAGGATGGGGAGAGACAGGAAGGGGGGGATGGGGGAGAGAGGGAAGGATGAGGGATGGGGAGAGAGGAAGGATGGGGATGGGGGGAGAGGGAAGGATGGGGATGGGGAGAGAGGGAAATGGGGGATAAAAGAGGGGGATGGGGAGGGAGAGAGGGATGATGGGGGATGGGGAGAGAGGGAAGTGGATGGGGATGAGGAGAGAGGGAAGGATGGGGATGGGGGAGAGGGAACTGATGGGGATGGGAGAGAGGGAAGGATGGGGATGGGGGAGGGAAGGATGGGGGATGGGGGAGAGGGAAGGATGGGGGATGGGGGAGAGAGGGAAGGGATGGGGATGGGGGAGAGAGGGAAGGATGGGGGATGGGGAGAGAGGGAAGGATGAGGGATGGGGGAGAGAGGGAACTGATTGGGGATGAGGGGAAAGAGGGAATGATGGGGGAGAGAGAGGAAGATGAGGGAGAGGAGAGAGAGAAGGAAGATGGGGGATGGGGAGAGAGGGAAGGATGGGATGGGGGAGAGAAGAAGGATGAGGGATGGGGGAGAGAGGGAGAGGAGGGATGGGGAGAGAGGGGGATCAGACGGGGGATGGGGAGAGAGGGAAGGGATGAGGGGGGGGGAGAGAGGGAAGAGATGAGGATGGGGAGAGAGGGAAGAGGGGATGGGGAGAGGGAAGGATGAGGGATTGATGGGGGAGAGAGGAAGTTATGGGGATGGGGAGAGAGAAGGATGAGGATGGGGGAGAGAGGGAAGTGATGAGGATGGGGAGAGAGAGGAAGGATGGGGAAAGAGGGAAGATGATGGGGAGAGAGGGAAGGATGGGGGATGGGGAGAGGGAAGGGGGGATGGGGGAAAGAGGGAAGATTGGGGATGGGGGAGAGGGAAGGGATGGGGATGGGGAGAGAGGGAAGTGATGGGGGGAGAGAGGGGATGGGGATGGGGAGAGGGAAGGAAGGGATGGGGGAGAGGAAGGATTGGGGATGGGGAGAGAGGGAAGGGATGAGGGATGGGGAGAGAGGGAAGATGGGGGGGGAGAGAGGGAATTGGGGATGGGGAGAGAGGGAGATGGGGATGGGGGAGAGAGGGAAGGATGAGGGATGGGGAAAGAGGGAAGGGATGGGGATGGGGGAAAGAGGGAAGATAGGGATGGGGAGAGAGGGAAGATGGGGGATGAGGGAGAGAGGAAGGATGGGGGATGAGGGAGAGAGGGAAGTGATGGAATAGGAGGATAGAGGGGGGAGAGATGGGAATGATGGTGGGATGAGGGAGAAGGAAGTGATGGGGGATGGGGGAGATAGAAGGATGAGGATGGGGGAAAGAGGGAAGGGATTGGGGATGAGGGAGAGATGGGGAGAGAGGGAAGAGGGGAGAAGGGATTGGGGATGGGGAGAGAGGGAAGGATGGGGGATTGGGGAGAGAGGGAATTGATGGGGATTTGAGGGAGATAGGGAAAGAGGGGGGATGGGGGAGAGAGGGAAGTGATGGGGATGGGGAGGGGAAGGGATGAGGGATGGGGGGAAGATGATGGGGATGGGGAGAGAGGGAAGGATGAGGGATGGGGAGAGAGGGAAGGATGGGGGATGGGGAGAGAGGGAAGGATGAGATGGGGAGAGAGATAGAGGGAAGATGATGGGGGAGGGGAGAGATAGAATTGATGGGAGATAGAGGGAAGTGATGGGGTAGAGAGGGAAATGATGGGGAGAGAGAGAAGATGTGGGATGGGGAGAGAGGGAATGGACGGGGATAGAGAGGAATGGATGGGGATGAGGGGAGAGGGAAGGATGGAGGATGGGGGATGGGGAATAGATGGAGGGGGGGGGATGGGGAGAGAGGGAAGGGATGGGGGATGGGGAGAGAGGGAAGGAAAGAGATGGGGGAGAGAGGGAAGGGATGAGGGATGGGGAGAGAGGAATGATGGGGGATGGGGGGAGAGAAGGGATGAGGGATGGGGAGAGAGGGAATGGGATGGGGGATGGGGGGAGAGGGAAGGATGAGGATGGGGGAGAGGGAAGACGAGGAGATGGGGAGAGGGGAATGGATGGGGATGGGGAGAGGAGAAGGATGGGGGATGGGGAGAGAGGAAGATGATGGGGTGAGAGGGGATGATGGGGGGAGAGAGGGAAGATGGGGGATGGGGAGAGAGGGAAGGATGGGGGAGAGAGGGAAGGATGATGGGGAGAGAGGGAAGATGATGGATGGGGGAGAGAGGATGAGGATGGGGGAGAGAGGGAATTGATGGGGGATGGGGGAGAGAGGGGGATGAGGGATGGGGGAGAGAGGGAATGATGGGGAAAGAGAGAAGGGAAGATGGGGGAGAGGGAAGTGATGGGGATGGTGGAAGAGGGAAGGACGGGGGGATGGGGAGAGAGGGAAGGGATGAGGATGGGGAAGAGGAACTGATGGGGGATGGGGGAGAGAGGGAATTGATGGTGGAGAGAGGAAGTGATGGGGATTGAGTGATGGGGAGAGAGGGAAGATGGGGAGAGAGGGAAGGATGAGGGTAGAGAGGGAAGATGATGGGGAGAGAGGGAAGTGATGGGGATGGGGGAGAGAATGAATTGATGGGAGAGAGGGAAGATGAATGGAGATGGGGGAGAGGGAGGATGGGGGGAGAGAGGAAGGATGGGGATGGGGGAGAGAGGGATGATGGATGGGGAGAGGAAAGATGGGGATGGGGAGAGAGGGAAAGAGGAAGGGATGATGGGGGGATGGGGAGAGAGGGAAGGATCAGAGGGATGGGGAGAGATGGGGGATGAGAGGAAGGGATGAGGGATGGGGAGAGAGGAAGGATGGATGGGGAGAGAGGGAAGGATGGGATGAGGAGAGGGAAATGATGGGGATGGGGAGGGAGGGAAGTGATGGGGGGGGAGAGACAGGGAGGGATGAGGGATGGGGGAGAGAGGGAAGGATGAGGGATGGGGAGAGAGGGAAGTGATGGGGGGGATGGGGAAGAGATTGGGGGGGGAGAGAGGGAAGGATGGGGGATGGGGAGAGAGGGAAGGGATTTGGGGATGGGGAGAGAGGGAAGGGATGAGGATTGGGGGAGAGAGGAAGTGATGGGAGATGGGGAGAGAGGGAAGGGATGGGGGATGGGGAGAGAGGGAATTGATGGGGATGGGGAGAGGGAAGTGATGGGGATGGAAAGAGGGAAGAGAGGGGGGGGAGAGAGGGAAGATGGGGGAGAGAGGAAGATGGGGATGGGGAAAGAGGGAATAGATGGGGATGGGGAGAGAGGAAAGATGGGGGATGGGGAGAGAGGGAAGAAAGGGAAAGGATGGAGGAGAAGATGATGAGGAGATGGGGGAGAGGAAGGAAGGATGGGGGATGAGGGAAGATGAGGGATGGGGAGAGAGGAATAGATAGATGGAGATAGGGGGATAGAGGAAGATGGGATGGGGGAGAGAGAGATAGATAGATGGGAAATAGAGGGAAGGAAAGGGGATGAGGGAAAGAGGAAGAATGATGGGGATGGGGAGATAGGGAAGGATGATGGGGATGAGGGAGAGAGGGAAGGATGGGGGGAGATAGGGAAAGAGGATGAGGAAAAAAAGGAAGGATGGGGATGGGGAGGAGAGGGAAGGGATGGGGATGGGGGAGAGGAAGGAGGGATGAGGGATGAAGGATGGGGAGAGAGGAAGGATGAGGGATGGGGAGAGAGGGAACAAATGATAGGGGATGGGGGAGAGAGGGAATAGATAGATGGGGGAAAGAGAGACGGGGAAAGGGATAGGGGAAAAGGAGAGGGATGATTAGGATGGGGAGAGAGGGAAGGATGGGGGATGGGGGAGAGGGAAGGATGAGGGATGGGGGAGATAGGGAAGATATGGGATGAGGGAGAGGGATGATGGGGGATGAGGGAGAGAGGGAAGGATGGGGGATGGGGAGAGTGGATAGATGGGAGGAGGAATTGATAGATAGGGAGAGGGATAGGGATGAGGGATGGGGAAGAGGAAGAGATGGGGAGAGAGGGAAGGGATAGATGGGGAGAGATAGATAGATGATGAGGGAGAGAGGGGATAGATGGGGAGAGAGGGAATGATGGGGGATGGGGAGAGAGGGAAGGATCAGATGGGGGAGAGAAGGAATGATGGGGGATGGGGAGAGAGGGAAGGATGATGGGGAAAGAGGGAAGGGATGAGGGATGGAAGAGAGGGAAGGAGATGGGATAGATGGGGAAAGAGGGATGGGGATGGG
Organism: Oncorhynchus tshawytscha; assembly: GCF_018296145.1. Lineage (NCBI taxonomy): Eukaryota > Metazoa > Chordata > Actinopteri > Salmoniformes > Salmonidae > Oncorhynchus > Oncorhynchus tshawytscha. The sequence goes on from NW_024609188.1 coordinate 109,799, forward strand.
GAGAATGGGGGGAGAGGATGGGGATGGGGAAGAGGGAAGATGGATGAGGAGATGGGGGAGAGAGGGAAGGATGAGGGATGGGGGGAGAGAGAGGAAGATAGATGGGGGATGGGGGGAGAGAGGAAGGGATGGGGGATGGGGGGAGAGGGATAGAGATAGATGGGGGAGAGAGGGATAGATGATGGGAGATGGGGAGAGATAGAAGGGGAGAGAGGGATGAGGGGATGAGGGAAAGGATAGGGGATGGGGAGAAGAGGGATAGATGGGGGATGGGGAGAGGGAGGAATAGATAGATGGGGTAGAGAAGGGATGGGGAGAGAGGGATGATGGGGATGGGGAGAGAGGGATAGATGGGGGATGGGGAGAGAGGGAAGGATGGGGATGGGGGAGAGAGGGTAGAGGGGATGGGGAGAGAGGGAAGGATGGGGATGGGGAGAGAGGGAACTGATGGGGGATGGGGAGAGAGGGAACTGATGGGGGATGGGGAGAGGAAGGGATGAGGGATGGGGAAAGAGGGAAGATGGGATGGGGAGAGAGGAAAGAGAGGGATGGGGGAGAGAGGGATAGATAGATGGGGATGAGGGAAGAGGGATAGATGACGGGGGAGGAGAGGGAATGGATGGGGGATGGGGAGAGGAAGGATGGGGATGGGGAGATAGGGAAGGGATGAGGATAAGAGAGGAAGGATGAGGGATGGAGAGAGGGAAGGATGGGGGATGGAGGAGAGAGGGAAGGATGGGGATGAGGGAGAGAGGGAATGGGGGATGAGAGAGGGAAGATGGGGGATGGGGGAGACCAAGGAAAAAGGATGGGGGATGGGGGAGAGAGGGAAGGATGAGGGATGGGGGAGAGAGGGAACTGATGGGGATGGGAGAAAGAGGGAAGTGATGGGGTAGAGAGAGGGAAGGATGGGGGTAGAGAGGAAGGGAAAGGGGTAGAGAGGGAAGGGATGGGGAGAGAGGAATGGATGGGGATGGGGAGAGAGGGAAAGGAAGAGATGATGGGGTAGAGAGGGAAGTGATGGGAGATGTGGGGAGAGGGAAGGGATGAGGGATGGGGGGAGAGAGGGAACTGATGGGGATGGGGAGAGAGGGAAGTGATGGGGAAAGAGGGAAGTGATGGGGAGAGAGGGAAGTGATGGGGGCAGAGAGGGAAGTGATGGGGAGAGAGGGAAGTGATCAGATTTGGGGAGAGAGGGAAGGGATGGATGGGGAGAGAGGAAGGATGGAGGATGGGGGAGAGAGGGAAGGATGGGGATGAGGGAGAGAGGGATGGGGGATGGGGAGACAGGGAAGGATGAGGGATGGGGAGAGAGGGAAGGGATGAGGGATGGGGAGAGAGGGAAGGATGAGGGATGGGGAGAGGGAAGGATGGGGATGGGGGAGAGAGGAAGGATGGGGGGATGGAGAGTGGAAGGATGATGGATGGGGGATGAGGGAGGAGGATGGGGAGAGGAATGGATGGGGGATGGGGAAGAGAAGGGATGGGGATGAGGAGAGAGAGGGATGTGAGATAGATAGATGATGGGAGGATCGTAGATAGATGGGCAGAGAGGGATAGATGGTAATGGGCAGAGGAGGATAGATGGATGGGAAAGGATAGATGGATAAGATGAATGAGATGGATGGGAGACGGGGATGGGGGAGAGAGGGATAGGGATAGATGGGGGGAGAGGATAGAGGGAGATGGGGGAGAGAGGGAGGATGATGGATGGGGAGAGAGGGATAGATAGATGGGGAGAGAGGGATTAATGGGGATGGGGTATCTCGAAGAGGAAAGGATAGGGGATAGATAGAAAGGATGTATGTGGGGGAGAGAGGGAAGAAAGGGATGAGGATGTAATAGGGAAGATAGATGAGTAAAGGTCGTCGAGGGAGAGAGGATCGTGATGGGGGATGTAAGGGAAGGAAGGATGGGGATGGGGAGAAGGATAGATGGATGGTAGGGATAGAGGAGAGAGGGAAGGATGTGTAATAGGATAGATGGGGGAGAGAGGTATGATGGGAAGAGGAGATGGATGGAGGATAGATGGATGGAGAGAGGGATAGATGACGGGGATGGGGGAGAGAGGGAAGGATTGGGGGACGAGGAGAGAGGGAAGGATGAAAGATAGGGGGAGAGAGGATAGATAGGGGAGAGGATAGGGATGAGAGGGAGGAGATGGGGATGGGGAGAGAGAGAGAGGGATGGGGAGAGAGGGGGAGAGAGAGGGATGAGGGAGAGAGAGGATAGACAGGATGGGGGGAGAGGGGGGATAGATAGATGGGGAGAGAGGAAGATAGATAGATCGATGGGGAGAGGATAGATAGATGGGGAGAGAGGATGTCGAGGAGGGAGGAGGGAGAGAGAGGGAGAGATAAAGGATAGATAGGGATAGATAGGGAGAGAGAAGGATGAGAGAGGGAGAGAGGGAGAGATGGAGGGGTGAGAGGAGAGATGGAGAGAGCAGGATAGAGAGAGGGGAGAGAGGAGAGATGGGAGGGGAGAGGGAGAGAAGGAGAGACAGAGACAGATCGAGGGAGAGGAGAGAAAGGAGGGGGAGAGAGATAGACAGAGAGATGGGGAGAGAGGGAGGAGAGAGAGAGGGAGAGGGAGAGGAGAGGGAGAGATAGATGGGAGAGAGAGGGAGTGAGAGAGATGAGGGAGAGAGGGGAAGAGAGAGGATAAGAGAGAGAGAGGGAGAGAGAGAGGGAGAGAGAGGG
>NW_024609189.1:0-67500 GCF_018296145.1 Oncorhynchus tshawytscha
TAGCGGTGGTACTGATGTAACGGATGTGAAACTGCTAGCTTAGTTAGCGGTGGTGCTAGTGTAACGGATGTGAAACGGCTAGCTTAGTTAGCGGTGGTACTGATGTAACGGATGTGAAACGGCTAGCTTAGTTAGCGGTGGTACCGATGTAACGGATGTGAAACGGCTAGCTTAGTTAGCGGTGGTGTTCGCGCTAAATAGCGTTTCAATCGGTGACGTCACTTGCTCTGAGACCTTGAAGTAGTGGTTCCCCTTGCTCTGCAAGGGCCGCGGCTTTTGTGGAGCGATGGGTAACGATGCTTCGTGTGTGACTGTTGTTGATGTGTGCAGAGGGTCCCTGGTTCGCGCCCGGGTAGGGGCGAGGGTGACTGTCGTTGATGTGTGCAGAGGGTCCCTGGTTCGCGCCTGGGTATGGGCGAGGGTGTCTGTCGTTGATGTGTGCAGAGGGTCCCTGGTTCGCGCCCGGGTATGGGCGAGGGGACGGTCTAAAGTTATACTGTTACAATGGCACCCTATTTTTGGGGACATCGAAATAAATCATGCAGAAGACACAGTTTTGTATTCCAGTTCTTAAATTACAGTGTTAAATACAAGTAAAAGACCAAGCTCATGCTGTTCTCTAGGTCACTAAATGTTGACCCCCTGAGGACCAAGCTCATGCTGTTCTCCAGGTCACTAAATGTTGACCCTCTGAGGACCAAGCTCATGCTGTTCTCAGGTCACTAAATGTTGACCCCTGAGGACCAAGCTCATGCTGTTCTCCAGGTCACTAAATGTTGACCCCCTGAGGACCAAGCTCATGCTGTTCTCAGGTCACTAAATGTTGACCCCTGAGGACCAAGCTCATGCTGTTCTCCAGGTCACTAAATGTTGACCCTCTGAGGACCAAGCTCATGCTGTTCTCTAGGTCACTAAATGTTGACCCCCTGAGGACCAAGCTCATGCTGTTCTCCAGGTCACTAAATGTTGACCCCTGAGGACCAAGCTCATGCTGTTCTCCAGGTCACTAAATGTTGACCCCTGAGGACCAAGCTCATGCTGTTCTCCAGGTCACTAAATGTTGACCCCCTGAGGACCAAGCTCATGCTGTTCTCTAGGTCACTAAATGTTGACCCCCTGAGGACCAAGCTCATGCTGTTCTCCAGGTCACTAAATGTTGACCCCTGAGGACCAAGCTCATGCTGTTCTCCAGGTCACTAAATGTTGACCCCTGAGGACCAAGCTCATGCTGTTCTCCAGGTCACTAAATGTTGACCCCTGAGGACCAAGCTCATGCTGTTCTCTAGGTCACTAAATGTTGACCCCTGAGGACCAAGCTCATGCTGTTCTCCAGGTCACTAAATGTTGACCCCCTGAGGACCAAGCTCATGCTGTTCTCTAGGTCACTAAATGTTGACCCCCTGAGGACCAAGCTCATGCTGTTCTCCAGGTCACTAAATGTTGACCCCCTGAGGACCAAGCTCATGCTGTTCTCCAGGTCACTAAATGTTGACCCCCTGAGGACCAAGCTCATGCTGTTCTCCAGGTCACTAAATGTTGACCCCTGAGGACCAAGCTCATGCTGTTCTCCAGGTCACTAAAGGTTGACCCCCTGAGGACCAAGCTCATGCTGTTCTCCAGGTCACTAAATGTTGACCCCCTGAGGACCAAGCTCATGCTGTTCTCCAGGTCACTAAAGGTTGACCCCCTGAGGACCAGCATATTTGAGCTATAAATGGAGCCCAAACTGAGCTCGTTTCTCAATATAAAGTACCTGGGTGTCTGGATTGATGACAAGTTGTCCTTCGTCACGACTATAGAAAATCGGACTAAACTATGCTTCAGCATTGAAAATAGGAGAACGTTTGTTCAAACAACACTTCTCCCTGTATTGGATTTGATGTGATATTGTTTACATGCATGTGGCACAACCTGGACCCCGTCTACCATTCAGCAATACGTCCAATCACAGGGGACCATTTTAGGACTCGTCATTGTAGTCTGTATTTTATTTATCCGTTGTTTTACCAGGGAAGTTGACTGGGAATACGTTCTCATTTACAGCAACGACCTGGGGAATAGTTACAGGGGAGAGAAGGGGGGATGAATGAGCCAATTGTAAACTGGGGATTATTAGGTGACCGTGATGGTTTGAGGGCAAGATTGGGAATTTAGCCAGGACACCGGGGTTAACACCCCTACTCTTACGATAAGTGCCATGGGATCTTTAATGACCTCAGAGAGTCAGGACACCCATTTATCGTCCCATCTGAAAGACAGCACCCTACACAGGGCAGTGTCCCCAATCACTGCCATGGGGTATTGGGATATTTTTTTAGACCAGAGGGAAGAGTGCCTCGTACTGGCCCTCCAACACCACTTCCAGCAGTATCTGGTCTCCCATCATGAAACTGACCAGGACCAACCCTGCTTAGCTTCAGAAGCAAGCCAGCAGTGGTATGCAGGGTGGTACGCTGCTGGCCTAAATATATAAACGTGGGGTTGACCTCTCTGTCTTCATTCTCTTTGATTTATTTACAACCTGACAGAAACTCCCTCTATATGTGACATCATTAATTAAGATAAAAATCCTGACTTACCAAACCTGTTCACAGGAATGGATAACACTAGAGATCCTTTCAAATCTGCGTTGTGTTTTTTACCCCTAATTTCTGGAACAATCTGCAGAGTTCACTGCAGTTAGATGTGCTGGTGTCACTCAGGCAGTTTACATTGAGGACCTCTATGTAGTTGAATGTTTATTGCTTTAATTAAACATGTTTGTTTTGTTATTGTGTGCTGAATTATATTGTTTTATACACACGTATGTGACTGTTGTTTTTTATCATTCTGTTTTATATTTAATTATTTATTTTATTTTTTATTTAACCTTTATTTAACCAGGAAGGACTCATTGAGATTGACATGCATCTATAAATATATACAGGGCTCTCTTGTAAAATAGATGTTTTTAATCTCAGTGTGACTCCCTGTTTAAATAAAGGTTAAATAAAAAATAAAATAAATAATTAAATATATTAAATAAATATATAAAAATATATATACAATAAGACACTGTTTTTGACCAGAGCCCTAAACGGCCCTCTACAGTTGACCAGTCTGAATCCCAGAGTTGATGGGGTTTTAATCTGACAGCAGGAAGCTGGACTCAGAATCACCAACATGCAGTAGAGTTTAGCTGGACTCAGAATCACCAACATGCAGTAGAGTTTAGCTGGACTCAGAATCACCAACATGCAGTAGAGTTTAGCTGGACTCAGAATCACCAACATGCAGTACAGTTTAGCTGGACTCAGAATCACCAACATGCAGTAGAGTTTAGCTGGACTCAGAATCACCAACATGCAGTACAGTTTATTAGCAACAGGTGGCAGTATAATAATGTGGTCTCATGATCAGAGTTGAACCTCAGTTGAGTTGGTGTGTTTGTCAGTGGCAGCCAGAGTGTGAATTATACCGTGACATTCAGGGGGAGCCTCTACTGGATGCATGTACTTGCCTCAATACATTTTAATTTATGGGCCTATTAGTAAAGACAAGTCATTTAAGAGTAAAAATATATGACATTTTTAATGTGACATGAACACTTCAGAAACGAGGCTACCTGCGACCGCTCATTCATCCCCTCCAAAAATTAATTCCATCATCCAAACAGTTCATCATGTATAAGGCAGCGGCTGTCATACTCTTTTTTTGGACCAGACAGCATCAGATACAATGGCTACAAATACTTAGACCGAGAGGAGCTGTTTCGCTCCCTCGGATCCTCTCTTCGGTGAGATTGATGCAGTCTCTGTCAAATGATCAATATTTAGACACCTCCCCCAAAGTTTGACTTTTGTTGCGAGTTGTACATGAGTCTCAATAGACTCCTAATATGATTATAAATAATAAGTACAGGATTTCTACAGATAAAATCATCCTTTCTGTTATCTACAGCTCTCTATTGGAGATGAAGAGTAGGAAGGAGGGGAGATGAGAATAGAGGAGAGAAGGGTTTACCTGTGAGGCTGTACCTGGGGAAAGGTGAAAGTCTGTACATTTCTCTTCGGTAAAGAATGTTGTATAGATTTGTCTGTACGTACTTCTGTGTATATATATATATATATATATATATATATATATATATATATATATATATATATATATATATATATAGTAAGAGCAAATGGGTAGTTGTACTATCTAATTTCAAGAGCAACGTATTTGTTTATTAAACAGTGTTTGTTGTTAAATATAGTCTAATAAAGCTACAATACGTAACTTTTTTGGGGCGATCTGACCAAATTCACATAGAAAAGTGAGTTATAGATCCGTGATTCTCATTGAAAACAGGTGTAAGCAGCAGTGGATCTGTTCTATGTGCGCTATTTCTATGCTTCACAGTGTTTAAGTTTATTTTTTTTGCTTCTTTTACTTCCTGTTTTGTAACACCAGCTTCAAACAGCTGAAAATGTAATATTTTGGGTTTATGGTAAATATATTTCACAGAGGTTTAACTGGCACAATGATACTCTACGCAATGACTGCTTGTTTTGTCACATGAACTGAAATTAGGCAAACTATTAGAATTTTAGCAACCAAGGAAATGAAAGGAGGAGGAGTGATTTCAGCATATTGCACATTTAACTTGAAAGAAGAAACCTATTGGATGGTAGCGGGGTGAACAGGCAGTGGCTCTGCTGGTTGATGTCCTTGATGATCTTTCTGGCCTTCCTGTGACATCGGGTTCATACAGTATTATCTGTTCTCCTGGTCTCAATCCTGGGACCTGTAACAAACACGTCATAAACCATGAAAAGTATTTGGAAAAAATGGATACAGGAAATTAGCTATAAAAACAGCAACATTTTATTTCAAGCCTCATGGCTAGATGTGTAAAATAGCGCGAGATTAGCTATAAAAACTGCAATTTTTTTTCTCTCTGCCCCATAACTTGTTATTGTTATATTATCTGGGTTAGGACTGGCTAACTCTACCACACATTCAGGACATATTGTTATGTTATCTGGGTTAGGACTGGCTAACTCTACCACACATTCAGGACATATTGTTATGTTATCTGGGTTAGGACTGGCTAACTCTACCACACATTCAGGACATATTGTTATGTTATCTGGGTTAGGACTGGCTAACTCTACCACACATTCAGGACATATTGTTATGTTATCTGGGTTAGGACTGGCTAACTCTACCACACATTCAGGACATATTGTTATGTTATCTGGATGACAACTTCAGTCAGGTGGTATATTATATTATATTATATCCATGAAGCCTACGACATTGTCAGTCAAATGGACATTTTCTGGGGGGGCCTAACTCTACCACACATTCAGGACATAATGTTAGCTGGGTTAGAGACTGTTATTTCAAGACCATCAGACTGTTAAATAGTCATCTAGGAGGCTGGCTAACTCTACCACACATTCAGGACATATTGTTATGTTATCTGGGTTAGGACTGGCTAACTCTACCACACATTCAGGACATTCCTACTGTTATGTTATCTTGGTTAGACTGGCTAACTCTATTTATTCAGGACATATTTTATGTTATCTGGGTTTGAACTGGCTAAATACCATGTAACATTCAGGGACGTTACCCTGTACACATTGTGTAGACCTGTATTTATGGCTACTATTTCTGTATCTTTTTGAATGATTTTGAACCCCTGCTCTGATAAAAATTCTCTCTCTCCTGATGACAACTGATCAGTCAGGTGGTATATTATATTATATTATATCCATGACTCATCCATAAGTATATACATTTGTCAGTCAATCATGGACATACTTTCATATGGTATACTGTTTTCACTAGAAGGCTTGGTCTACAGGTACTCATCTCATTTTATATACTGGACCTATTCTACTGTACTGAAATTACTCATCTCTATTTATAGTATTCTCTACTATTCTACTGTATCTTGGTCTATGCATTACTCATCTCATATGTGTATACTGTATTCTCTACTATTCTACTGTATCTTGGTCTATGCATTACTCATCTCATAAGTAATACTGTATTCTCTACTATTCATATCTTGGTCTTGCATTACTCATCTCATATGTGTATACTGTATTCTCTACTATTCTACTGTATCTTGGTCTATGCATTACTCATCTCATATGTGTATACTGTATTCTCTACTATTCTACTGTATCTTGGTCTATGCATTACTCATCTCATATGTGTATACTGTATTCTCTACTATTCTACTGTATCTTGGTCTATGCATTACTCATCTCATATGTATATACTGTATTCTCTACTATTCTACTGTATCTTGGTCTGACATCGCCCGTCCATATATTTATATATTTTTAATTCTAATCCTTTACTTAGATTTGTGTGTACTGGGCATATGTTGTGTAATTTGTTCGATATTACTTGTTAGATGTTACTGGACTGTCGGAGCTAGAAGCACAAACATTACACTACATCCGGAATAATTACTGCACTGTCGGAGCTAGAAGCACAAACATTACACTACATCTGGAATAATTACTGCACTGTCGGAGCTAGAAGCACAAACATTACACTACATCTGGAATAATTACTGCACTGTCGGAGCTAGAAGCACAAACATTACACTACATCCGGAATAATTACTGGACTGTCGGAGCTAGAAGCACAAACATTACACTACATCTGGAATAATTACTGCACTGTCGGAGCTAGAAGCACAAACATTACACTACATCTGGAATAATTACTGCACTGTCGGAGCTAGAAGCACAAACATTACACTACATCTGGAATAATTACTGCACTGTCGGAGCTAGAAGCACAAACATTACACTACATCCGGAATAATTACTGGACTGTCGGAGCTAGAAGCACAAACATTACACTACATCCGGAATAGCATCTGCCAAACACGTGTATGTGACCAATAACATTACATTTGATTTGATGTTTCCTGTAAAACAGGAGAAATGATGAGACAAGAGGAAGTTGGTTGGTTTCAGGAAATGTTTTCTCAATAGAATTTAATAAACATGTTTGGGTTTTTTTCTCTACAAAAAAAAAAGTGTCAAGGGTCAATTATCTGGTTCATTAGAATTTCTTTGGTCGACAAAAATATAAATTCACAGTTGTCATTATCATTAAAAAACACATCGACATCCAAAAATATCCCATGTTCAGTCTCTTTAACAGTACATATAATTATTGCTATTCAATGAATTAGTATCTGTACCAAAAATAAAGGCTACTCACTTACAAATAGTGCAGAAGGTATCTAAACATGTTAAAACCATCTAATTGTACAGTGGGGCAAAACATGATTTAGTCAGCCACCAATTGTGCAAGTTCTCCCACTTAAAAAGATGAGAGAGGCCTGTAATTTTCATCATAGGTACACTTCAACTATAACAGACAAAATGAGGGGAAAAACAACATCTAATTGTATGTATGTTCATCCAACACATCTCAACAGATTATCCACTTTAGTAGTGAAAGCATAAATGTTACCCAATGTTTTATTTGAAAATAAATATTTAACCTTTATTTAACTAGGCAAGTCAGTTAAGAACAAATTCTTATTTACAATGATGGCCTACCAAAAGGCAAACGGCCTCCTGCGGGGACGAGGGCCTGGGATTAAAATAAATAAATAAATAAATACAATATAAATTTAAGACAAAACACACAACAAGAGAGACAACACAACGCTACATAAAGAGAGACCTAAGACAACAACACAGTATGGCAGCAACACAATATGACAACACCATGGTAGCAACACAACATAACAACAACATGGTAGCAACACAACATGGCAACAACATGGTAGCAACACAACATGGTAGCAACACAACATAACAACAACATAGTAGCAACACAACATGACAACAACATGGTAGCAACACAACATGACAACAACATGGTAGCAACACAACATGGTAGCAACACAACATGACAACAACACATGGTAGCAACACAACATGGTAACAACACAACATGGTAGCAACACAACATGACAACAACACAACATGGTAGCAACACAACATGACAACAACAAGGTAGGAACACAACATAACAACAACATGGTAGCAACACAACATGGTAGCAACACAACATAACAACAACATGGTAGCAACACAACATGGTAGCAACACAACATAACAACAACATAGTAGCAACACAACATAACAACAACATAGTAGCAACACAACATGACAACAACATGGTAGCAACACAACATGACAACAACATGGTAGCAACACAACATAACAACAACATGGCAGCAACACAATAAGACAACACCATGGTAGCAACACAACATGACAACAACATGGTAGCAACACAACATGGTAGCAACACAACATGACAACAACATGGTAGCAACACAACATGGTAGCAACACAACATGACAACAACATGGTAGCAACACAACATGACAACACCATGGTAGCAACACAACATAAGAACAACATGGTAGCAACACAACATAACAACAACATAGTAGCAACACAACATGACAACAACATGGTAGCAACACAACATGACAACAACATGGTAGCAACACAACATGACAACAACATGGTAGCAACACAACATGACAACAACATGGTAGCAACACAACATGACAACAACATGGTAGCAGCACAACATGACAACAACATGGTAGTAGCACAACATGACAACAACATGGTAGCAACACAACATGACAACATCATGGTAGCAGCACAACATGGTAGCAGCACAAAACATGGTACAAACATCATTGGGAACAGACAACAGCAAAGGGCAAGAAGGTAGAGACAACAATACATCATGCAAAGCAGCCACAACTGTCAGTAAGAGTCTTTGAATGAGATAAAGTTTGATAAGTTTGAGATAAAACTGTCCAGTTTGAGTGTTTGTTGCAGCTCGTTCCAGTCGCTAGCTGCAGCGAACTGAAAAGAGGAGCAACCCAGGGATGTGTGTGCTTTGGGGACCTTTAACAGAATGTGACTGGCAGAATGGGTGTTGTATGTGGAGGATGAGGGCTGCAGTAGATATCTCAGATAGGGGGAGTGAGGCCTAAGAGGGTTTTATAAATAAGCATCAACCAGTGGGTCTTGCTAGAGGTACACAGGGATGACCAGTTTACAGAGGAGTATAGAGTGCTGTGATGTGTCCTATAAGGAACATTGGTGGCTAATCTGATGGCCGAATGGTAAAGAACATCTAGCCGCTCGAGAGCACCCTTACCTGCCGATCTATAAATTACGTCTCCGTAATCTAGCGTGGGTAGGATGGTCATCTGAATCAGGGTTAGTTTGGCAGCTGGAGTGAAAGAGGAGCGATTACGACAGAGGAAACCAAGATTTAACTTTAGCCTGCAGCTTTGATATGTGCTGAGAGAAGGACAGTGTGCCATCTAGCCAAGTACTTGTATGAGGTGACTACCTCAAACTCTAAACCCTCAGAGGTAGTAATCACACCTGTGGGGAGAGGGGCATTCTTCTTACCAAACCACATGACCTTTGTTTTGGAGGTGTTCAGAACAAGGTTAAGGGTAGAGAAAGCTTATTGGACACTAAGAAAGCTTTGTCGTAGAGCATTTAACACAAAGTCCCCAGGGGAGGGGCCAGCAGAGTATAAGACTGTATCATCTGCATATAAATGGATGAGAGAGCTTCCTAGTGCCTGAGCTGTGTTGTTGACGTACCTTGAGATTTATGGTTTAATTGATTGGTCTCAAACAGCTCTGTTCTTCCAGCTAAAAAAAAAATCTATAATGTTTGAAGATAAACTAGAATGTCTCCTTTATAGACCAAGAATGTCTTTAACATGGTGACGTCGCGCCCCGTGGGCAAGGTTAAGCCATCCTTGTTCCTGGCGGGTTGCCTGGGCGTCATGGAAGAACACTGGCTGATTTACAGTAAAGAGTCTAGAAGAATCAAGTTGCCCAATAATTATCTCTCTGCACTGTTGCCGCAAGGCCACGGTTTCACTGCGTCAGAGCGTTTTTGTTTGTGTCGTTTTGAAATGCTTACACCGATCGCTGCTCAAAATGTTGCCTGGCTAATACTGGGGGCCCTGGAAGAAACACAATGGGCCAGGGGTTTTAGAAATGCCAAGGTGCATTTCTGATCCCAGACTGCCCCTGGTTACAATCATAAAGGTAAACAGGAAGCCATTTTCAATGAGTCTGTAGTACTTTTTATCAGCCACTAGAGGTCCCCCTAGATCTGATTCTTAGCATGACACTGTACTACTAGTTGCACTTATGAACAGATCTAGTATCAGCTTACTTAGCTCGGGGTTAAATGCCACGGAACTTTATTGATGTCTACAAGATGCGCAATGAGCGTGGGAAATGCGCTCTACAAATTAAATATAATAATACCTATTATTATTATTGCATCATAGCTAACTGTATCCAGTCACGGAAAAGTATTTTTCTTACAACAACAAAAAACAGGAAACGGAAATGACTAATGGCAGGCCTACCTACAAAATACGCGATGATACCTAGAAAGTTGATGTCAAATGTCTTACTCATGGAGAAATGCAAGCCACCAACAGATGCCAACACTTGCTATATGCAAGATGATGAGTCACTTCTCTATTTGCGTTTATGTCTTTAGGAAAAATACAGAATTCTCTAATTCTAAATTGGAAATATTCCACATAGGAAATATATTGCCCTAATAAAATAGCATAACTGTTTCAACTCTTCTAAAGTGAAACATATAGGTATGAATGTCAAGAAGAGAACACGTATCCTCCCTCCCTCCCCAGTCATCAGAGCTCTCCACTTGCTCCGCTCTCCATTTCAAAGCGACACAAACAAAACGCACTGACGCAGTGAAGCCGTGGACTTGCGGCAACAGTGCAGAGAGAAAATAATTGGTCAACTTGATTCTTCTAGACTCTTTACTGTAAATCAGCCAGTGTTCTTCCATGACGCCCAGGCAACCCGCCAGTAACAAGGATGGCCTAACCTTGCCCACGGGGCGCGACGTCACCATGTTAAAGACATTCTTGGTCTATAAAGGAGACATTCTAGTTTATCTTCAAACATTATTTTAAAAAATTTAGCTGGAAGAACAGAGCTGTTTGAGACCAATCAATTAAACCACAAATGAACAATGGCGCCGACGAATGAAAGACATATGAACGGTATGTTGGACTGCTATTTCTCTTATTCCTTCGTTATTACATGTTTGTTAGGCAAATGCAGGAGCATTTCATGTTATTTGCAAAATTATATATATATATTGATTATCATTAGCTATATCCTGAATTGAAATGTTTACTGTTCTCTCAAAATAAAAAATAAAAATACCGGGCAAATTTGAGTGCGTTTTGCCTGGAGAATAGAAGTTGTCACAATGCCTTTAGAATGGACTTACGTCAGTGTTCTATAATGCCACCCAGCGCCTTCTACCTGGTCGGGTCAGGCGTTACCTGTTCACTCGCTGCTCAGCGCACAGTTCTCCCGAAGATGGGCAGCGGGGAAAGTCGCCCTGGCAAGGTGTCTCTCTGCGGAGGTATTGAATAGAATACACCGTTGCGTAATAAGTAGATACAATTAACACTTAATTGTTGTTTAAAAAAAACGTTATTTTTATCAGTAGCCTAACTTGTTATGTCGGGGAAAGAAAGAAAGAGCCGGTCTGTCACAGAACGCACAGTAAGACTGTCTGTCCTTCTGCGGTAGCGTGAACCAACTGTGGCCAGGCGCTGCAAGGTGCGCCAGTAGTGCAGTAGCAGCGTGTTTCATGCATGCAGCGTTCCGTGTTGCAGGTTATTGGATGCTAGGCTATAGGCTATAAAGAGTATAACGTGGATGACAGTTATATCATGTCTGTCATTATTGTCCGTGTGTGGCCTGATTGGCACCGTATTCACCATATAGTGCACTACTTTAGACCAGGGCCATTTGAGTTGCAGCCCCAGTCAGTGGTCAGTCAGGAATGAGCGGTGCACATTCTTGTAACACCCTTAGCCAACCGGAGACGTCAATAAATAAGGGTGAGCTTACAGAATGCATCACAGCTGAAATAAGGCTCAAGTTACAGGCTCCTGCGTCCTAAATGGCCTCCATATTCCCTACGTAGTGTACTTATGACCAGGGCCCGTGCTCAAAACTAGTGCACAAGAATAGGATGCCTTTTGGGATATATCTACAGTAGCAGTGTTAAAGCTGTACTAGAGGGCCATCTACAGTAGCAAGGTTACTCTGACCCAGAGACCCCTAGTCAGCTGTATTAGAGGGCCATCTACAGTAGCAGTGTTTCTCTGACCCAGAGACCCCTAGTCAGCTGTACTAGAGGGCCATCTACAGTAGCAAGGTTACTCTGACCCAGATACCCCTAGTCAGCTGTATTAGAGGGCCATCTACAGTAGCAGTGTTTCTCTGACCCAGAGACCCCTAGTCAGCTGTATTAGAGGGCCATCTACAGTAGCAGTGTTTCTCTGACCCAGAGACCCCTAGTCAGCTGTAGTCTGGCTGTGATTGGACTGGATGTACCTGATCAAGTGTGTCGTCCAAGAAGTGCTGTTGTGCTGACAAGTATTGACACCACTCACTGTTAAATAAAGGTTAAATAAAATAAAAAAATAAAAAAATATGAACTGTTGAACCACTAGAGACCCCTAGTAAGACCCCAGCAAGAGAGCCCACCAGAGACCCCTAGTAATACCCCAGCAGGAGAGACCCCTAGTAAGACCCCAGCAAGAGAGCCCACCAGAACCGTGAACTGACCTGTTATCTCCCTCTGACCCTCTATCAATACCTCTAGTATTGACATTACTGTCTTCTATCTCCTACCCCCAGATATCTCTAGTATTGACATTACTGTCTGCTATCTCCTACCCCCAGATACCTCTAGTACTGACATTACTGTCTGTTATATCCTACCCCCAAGATACCTCTAGTATTGACATTACTGTCTGCTATCTCCTACCCCCAGATACCTCCAGTATTGACATTAGTTATACCCCCAGATACCACTAGTATTGACATTACTGTCTGTTATCTTATCTCCTACCCTACCCAGGATACCTATAGTATTGACATTACTGTCTGTTATCTCCTACTCCCAGATACCTCTAGTATTGACATTACTGTCTGTTATCTCCTACTCCCAGATATCTCTAGTATTGACATTACTGTCTGTTATCTCCTACTCACAGATACCTCTAGTATTGACATTACTGTCTGTTATCTCCTACCCCCAAGATACCTATAGTATTGATATTACTGTCTGTTATCTCCTACTCCCAGATACCTCTAGTATTGACATTACTGTCTGTTATCTCCTACCCCCAGATACCTCTAGTAAGGCCTCAGCGAGCCCCGCGGAGCCCAAGGGGAAGCGGCCCCCAGTGCTTGTGGACGGGGTGACTCTGAACGGACCCACGCTGGACATCCGGGAAGCAGAGAGCTTCCTCAGAGACGCCATGCCCATCATCATGGAGGAGGCCGTCTGGAAGGCTACTGACGTCAAGGAGAAGGTAAACATCTCTTTTACAATGATTTCTCACACTTTGCACTTTCCAGTCCCAGGATGCATAAAGGAAAATGAGATCTGTTGTGAAGTATACCAGAATGCTGCAGTTTATTTTTCAAACAATAGGACATGGACCTGTATAAGAATGTATCAGGTAAATGGCTCCCTATTTGCATTGACCCCTCCCCTCCACTATTTGCATTGACCCCTCCCCTCCACTATTTGCATTGACCCCTCCCCTCCACTATTTGCATTGACCCCTCCCCTTTTATTTTTATTTTTTTTACATTGACTGCTACTCACTGTTTATTATCGATCCATAATCACTTTACCCCTACCTACATGTACATAGTATCTTATTTACCTCGACTAACCTGTATCCCCGCACATTGGCTCAGTACCGTACCATCTGTACATAGCCTCGCTATTGTTATTTCATTGTGTTACTTTATTTAAAAAAAAAAATTAAACTTTAGTTTATTTAGTCAATATTTTCTTAACTCTTATTTTTCTTAAAGCTGCATTGTTGGTTAAAGGATCTGACCCTTTTTTTTCAATTTTCTCCTAAAATGACATCCCCAAATCTAACTGCCTGTAGCTCAGGCCTTGAAGCAAGGATATGCATATTCTTGGTACCATTTGAAAGGAAACACTTTGAGGTTTGTGGAAATGTGAAATTAATGTAGGAGAATATAACACATTAGATTTGGTAAAAGATAATAGATTTTTTTTTTTTTTAAATAGATTTTTTTCCCCCCATCATCTTTGAATAGCAAGAGAAAGGCCATTATCTGACCTAGCCAGACTCTAGGAGCAATTTATATTTTGTCCACTAGACAGCAGTGTATGTGCAAAGTTTTAGACTGATCCATTGAACCATTGCATTTCTGTTCAAAATGATGTATCAAGTCTTCCCAAATGTGCCTAATTGGTCAATATATACATTTTCAAGTTCCTAACTGTGCAATCTCCTCAAACAATAGCATGGTATGTTTTCACTGTAATAGCTACTGTCAAATTTGATTTAATTTGATTGATATACAGTACATGTTCTTTATGAATGGTGAATAGGCCCAGGTAGTTTGTCTGACGTCAAGGATAAGGTAAACAAACATCTAGTGGAGGGAACAGTCTGAAATGGCACCATTTTCACTATGTAACTTGAAGGGTGTTTATCAATATGCATACTACCTACCGCGCTCCATACCCTCAGAGTGCATTTTAAGACACGTTCTCTTGAGTACGTTCTTGTGAGGATGAGAGTGTGCCCTGGGGCATTGGGATATTTTTTAGACCACTGGAAAGAGTGCCTCCTACTGGCCCTCCAACACCACTTCCAGCAGCATCTGGTCTCCCATCCAAGGACTGACCAGGACCAACCCGGCTTAGCTTCAGAAGCAAGCCAGCGGTGGTATGCAGGGTGGTATGCTGCTAGCCATATGAGATGTGAAGAGGCAACATTTAATTCCGAAGTCGGAGTGTACTTTCTCTGTCTTCAGCTCAGTTAGTATCCGCCATTGATTTCAAGAAATGTTGCATAATTTTTAACACGGTTGCATCATATTTCTGTACATACTTTCCGTTGCAGCTTGCGTCGATGTACGCTTCAGAAATATGTACAAACGGAGTACGCATTCGAGAAGTGCCCTCCGTGCTCTGTTTTTGCCAACTTTGATATGGACTCATACTCCCACCCTCCCGTGCTCTAATTTGCGTGCTCGGAGCACGGTAGTATGCATTTTGAGAAACCGCCAAAGTCTATTTCCTTCTCTCCCATGTAACAGGTGTGCGAGTGGCGCTCTCCGGAGCAGCTGAAGGACCTATTAGACCTAGAGCTGAGGGAAGGAGGCGAGGCACATCCCCAGATACTGCAGCGCTGTCGGGATGCCATCCGATACAGTGTCAAGACCGGTAAGGACCCAGCTCAACCCTGATTTAAAATCTAACCCCCAGACCTCAGCCAAACCCTGACCCAACCCAGCCCCCTGACCCAACCCCTCCCCCGCCCAGACCTCAGCCATCTGACCCAAACATCCAAACCCCCCAGACCCAGCCAAACCCTGACCCAACCCCTCCCCCCCCCAGACCCAAACCCTGACCCAACCCCCCCCAGACCTCAGCATCCAAACCCAAACCCCCCAGACCCAAACCCCCCCCCATCCCCCGCATCCAAACCCTGACATTCTGACTTTCAAAACCCAGACTCTTTAAAAGACACCAATGAACTTCATTCCAAAGCTGTCCTAAACCCTAACCTTCTAACTCTCCAGCCCAGAGTATCTCCTTCGCCATATGATAGTGTCAAGACTGGTAGGAAACAGCTCAAACCTGATCCCCACGCAGCCAATCCCTAACCTTGAAAACCCCCAGCCAAACCCCACATTTAAAACCTGTGTCAACCAGGTCTGTTAACCAACTAGCCTTCAAATTCTCCAGCCCAGACTCCCTCTAACCCCCCCCCCCCAGTCAGCTACTGTTACATAATTAACTAGCCAGACTCTAGTTAGCCACCCTCACGGCACTCACGCTAGCTACTGGATAATACAGGCTATAGCGATAGTAGCTCCCACCCTTCCACCCAGCGCTATCCTATCCAACCCAGGGTGTAAATCATCAAGCTAGCGACAGTAGCTCCCACCCTTCCCCCAGTGCTATCCTATCCAACCCAGGCTGTTAATCATCAAGATAGCGACAGTAGCCCATCCTTAATACCCCTCCAAGCCTCTTAACCGTCCTAGGCCCTTAACACTCCCGGCCCCTTAAACCTCCCAGCCCCTGACATCTGAGATCCCTTGACCCCCACCTAGCCCGGTCCAGCCAGACCCCAAATGTAAAACACCTGTCAACCAGGTCTATCAACCAACTGACCTTCAAACTCTAACCTCACGAGTTTAGCTACCATTAGGTTAGGGTTAAAGTTAGCTACCATTAGGTTAGGGTTAAAGTTAGCTACCATTAGGGTAAGGTTAAAGTCAGCTAACATTAGGTTAGGGTTAAAGTCAGCTACCATTAGGTTAGGGTTAAAGTTAGCTACCATTAGGTTAGGGTTAAAGTTAGCTACCATTAGGGTAAGGTTAAAGTTAGCTAACATTAGGTTAGGGTTAAAGTTAGCTAACATTAGGGAAGGGTTACTGTACTAAATGCCATATTTTTAGCAGACCTTTACAGTCACATGTGCATACATTTTACAGATGGGAATCGAACCCACAATCCTGGCGTTGGAAAACACCATGCTCTACCAACTGTACTCACGCTAGATACACTAACCGATCCCTATCCAACCCAGGCTGTAAATTATCAAGCTAGCAACAGTAGCTCCTCCCAGCCTCTTAACCCTCCCAGCCTCTTAACCCTCTCAGCCCTCAGCCTCTTAACCCTCCCAGCCCCTTAACCCTCCCAGCCCCTTAACCCTCTTAACCCTCTCAGCCTCTTAACCCTCCCAGCCTCTTAACCCTCCCAGCCCCTTAACCCTCCCAGCCCTGACATTACAGTTAACCTCCCAGCCTCTTAACCCTCCCAGCAACCTGACATCAAAGCCTCTTAACCCAACCAAACTAGCACCTAGCCTCTTAACCCTCCCAGCCCCTGACATCCCTGTGTCTAGCACCTAGCCTCTTAACCCTCCCAGCCTCTTAACCCTCCCAGCCTCTTAACCCTCTCAGCAACCTGACATCAGCTGTACTAGCCTCTAACCCAACCAGCCCTAACATCTAGCTGCTGTGTCTAGCCCTAGCCTCTTAACCCTCCCACCCTCTTAACTCTCCCAGCCCTGACATCTGAGCTGCCCTAGCACCTAGCCTCTTAACCCTCCCAGCCTCTTAACCCTCCCAGCAACCTGACATTTGAGCCCCCAGCCCTGACATCTGAAGCCTCCTAGCCTCTTAACCCTCCCAGCCTCTTAACCCTCCCAGCCTCTTAACCCTCTCAGCCCCAGCCTCTTAACCCTCCCAGCCCCTTAACCCTCCCAGCCTCTTAACCCTCTCAGCCTCCCTCAGCCTCTTAACCCTCCCAGCCTCTTAACCCTCCCAGCAACCTGACATCTGAGCTGCTGTGTCTAGCACCTAGCCTCTTAACCCAACCAGCCCCTAACATCTGAGCTGCTGTGTCTAGCACCTAGCCTCTTAACCCTCCCACCCTCTTAACTCTCACAGCCCCTGACATCTGAGCTGCTGTGTCTAGCACCTAGCCTCTTAACCCTCCCAGCAACCTGACATCTGAGCTGCTCTAGCAAGCCTCTCCCAGCCCCTGACATCTGAGCTGCCCTAGCACCAGCCTCTTAACCCTCCCAGCCCTGACATCTGAGCTGCTGTAACAGCACCAGCCTCTTAACCCTCCCAGCCTCTTAACCCTCCCAGCCTCTTAACCCTCCCCAACCTGACATCTGAACCTCCCAGCCTCTTAACCCTCCCAGCCCCTGACATCTGAACCCTAACCCTCCCAGCCTCTTAACCCTCCCAGCCTCTTAACCCTCCCAGCAGACCTGCTTAACCCTCCCAGCCCCTGACATCTGAGCTGCTGTGTCTAGCAAGCCTCACCTCCCAGCCTCTTAACCCTCCCAGCAACCTGACATCTGAGCTGCTGTGTCTAGCACCTATCCTCTTAACCCAACCAGCCCCTGACATCTGAGCTGCTGTGTCTAGCACCTAGCCTCTTAACCCTCCCAGTCCCTGACATCTGAGCTGCTGTGTCTAACACCTAGCCTCTTAACCCTCCCAGCCCCTGACATCTGAGCTGCTGTGTCTAACACCTAGTCTCTTAACCCTCCCAGCCCCTTAACCCTCCCAGCCTCTGACATCTGAGCTGCTGTGTCTAGCACCTAGCCTCTTATCCCCCCCCGCCTCTGACATCTGAGCTGCTGTGTCTAGCACCTAGCCTCTTAACCCTCCCAGCCTCTGACATCTGAGCTGCTGTGTCTAGCACCTAGCCTGGTCCAGCCAGACCCCAAAACACCATATGATAAATCCTGGTTGGAGTATCTGGATTTTCTTGCTTATTCTCTCCTGATCTCGGGAATTTTCCGACCAGGATTTCTGGAAAACCTGGAAACTTAGTTGTGATTGAATCAAACCCTTGTGTGTTTGTATGTGCAGGACATCCTCTCTTCTTCAACCAGCTTTATGCAGGCATGGACCCTTATTCACTAGTGGGCCGATTCATCACAGAAGCCATCAACCCCAGTCTGTGAGTATTACATCTTACCATCTCATATGATCCGAGTGTCTGTCAACATGTACCTCATACTCACTGTAATAACTGTGCCTAAACAAGGGATGTTTACGATCACTGAAATGATATCAATGACAACTATTCTGCTATTCATTTCAGAAGTGTCTGTAGCTCGTTCTTGATGATTGATTGGATAGTATGTAGCTCAGGTGAGAGTAGGCGAGTCATTGACTGGACATGTTGTTTGTCTTGGCAGGTACACGTACGAGGTGGCTCCAGTGTTCCTGCTGACAGAGGAGGCGGTTCTGCAGAAGATGATTGAGATCATTGGATGGCAGGAGGGAGGGGACGGCATCTTCAGCCCAGGTGTGGAAACCACACAGACTGACTTCTTCTTCATCATCTTCTTCTTCTTCATCATCTTCCTCTTCTTTATCCTTCATCTTCTTTTTCTTCCTGTGATTGAGAGATTGTCTCTGTGTTCTGCAGGTGGCTCTGTGTCCAACATGTATGCTGTGAACGTGGCCAGGTACCACCACTGTCCTGATGTGAAGGTGCTGGGCCTGTCTGCCTTGCCTAGACTGGTCATGTTTACATCTCAGGAGGTAAAAACACACACACGCACGCACACGCGCACGCACACACACACACACACACACACACACACACACACACACACACACACACACACACACACACACACACACACACACACACCCGGGTAGGCCAACACCTGCTATTGTTTTAACACACACACACACACACACACACACACACACACACACACACACACACACACACACCCAGGGTAGGCCAACACCTGCTATTGTTTTAACACACACACACACACACACACACACACACACACACACACACACACACACACACACACCCAGGGTAGGCCAACACCACTACACACACACACACACACACACACACACACACACACACACACACACACACACACCCAGGGTAGGCCAACACCTGTTAATGTTTTAACACCACACACACACGCACAAACACACAACTATCAGGGAGTTTCTCTGCTCTTTATGATAACATATCACAACAAACACACAACTATCAGGGAGTTTCTCAGTCAATATCTTTCAGAGCAACAGCTGGAACTAAGTGGTTTTATAATCCCTGTTGGTATAGCACCTTATTGTGGATCCTGTCTAGACTGGGCATTAATATAGCACCTTATTCTGGATCCTGTCATTAATATAGCACCTTATTGTGGATCCTGTCTAGACTGGGCATTAATATAGCACCTTATTGTGGATCCTGTCATTAATATAGCACCTTATTGTGGATCCTGTCTAGACTGGGCATTAATATAGCACCTTATTGTGGATCCTGTCTAGACTGGTCATTAATATAGCACCTTATTGTGGATCCTGGTCATTAATATAGCACCTTATTGTGGATCCTGTCTAGACTGGTCATTAATATAGCACCTTATTCTGGATCCTGTCATTAATATAGCACCTTATTGTGGATTGTGGATCCTGTCTAGACTGGTCATTAATATAGCACCTTATTGTGGATCCTGTCTAGACTGGTCATTAATATAGCATCCTGTCATTAATTGTGGATCCTGTCTAGACTGGTCATTAATATAGCACCTTATTGTGGATCCTGTCTAGACTGGTCATTAATATAGCACCTTATTGTGGATCCTGCCCAGACTGGTCATTAATATAGCACCTTATTGTGGATCCTGTCTAGACTGGTCATTAATATAGCACCTTATTGTGGATCCTGTCTAGACTGGTCATTAATATAGCACCTTATTGTGGATCCTTCCCAGACTGGTCATTAATATAGCACCTTATTGTGGATCCTGTCTAGACTGGTCATTAATATAGCACCTTATTGTGGATCCTGTCTAGACTGGTCATTAATATAGCACCTTATTGTGGATCCTGTCTAGACTGGTCATTAATATAGCACCTTATTGTGGATCCTGCCCAGACTGGTCATTAATATACAGTGCCTTGCGAAAGTATTCGGCCCCCTTGAACTTTGCGACCTTTTGCCACATTTTAGGCTTCAAACATAAAGATATAAAACTGTATTTTTTTGTGAAGAATCAACAACAAGTGGGACACAATCATGAAGTGGAACGACATTTTATTGGATATTTCAAACTTTTTAACAAATCAAAAACTGAAAAATTGGGCGTGCAAAATTATTCAGCCCCTTAAGTTAATACTTTGTAGCAGCAAACTTTGCTCCAGAAGTTACAGCTGAGGATCTCTGAATGATCCAATGTTTAAATGACTAATGATGATAAATACAATCCACCTGTGTTTTTCCCATAAATGCACCTGCAAAACAGCTGATAGCTCAGTGAGGTTGGCAGAGAGCATTTGAAGAACAGGAGTTTTCAGTTCTTTCCACAGATTCTGTTGGATTCAGGAAGACTTTAAACTTGGCCATTTAACACCAAAATGTTTATTTTTAAACATTCCATTGTAGACTTTTGCTTTATGTTTTGGATCATTGTCTTGTTGGAAGACAAACCTCCGTCCCAGTCTCAGGTCTTTCAGCTCCATCAGGTTTTCTTCAGAATGGTCAGCCAAGATTTGGCTCCATCCATCTTCTGGATCAATTTTAACCATCTTCCCTGTCCCTGCTGAAGAAAAGCAGGCCCAAACCATGATGCTGCCACCACCATGTTTGACAGTGCACAAATCTGTGTTATGGAAGAGTGGCAAGAAGAAAGCATTTCTTAAAGATATCCAAAAAACGTTTTGCATTTTGCCAAAAAGTTCCATTTGGGTTTCATCTGACCAAACATGTGGAAGAAGGTGTTTGGTCAGATGTCTCCCAAAGGTGAACTTTTGGCAAATAAAAACGTTTTTTGGATATCTTTAAGAAATGTCTTTCTTCTTGAACTCTTCCATCCCCACTGTCAAACATGGTGGTGCAGCATCATGATTTTGTCCTGGCTTTTCTTCAGCAGGGCTGGAAGATGGTTAAAGTTGATGGGAAGATGGATGGGCCTCTTGGCCATTCTGAAGTCTTCTCCTTGATGGAGCTGAAAGACCTGAGACCAGGTCTTGGAGATTTGTCTGGTCCAACAAGACAATGATCAAAACATGCAAAGTCTACAATGGAATGTTTCAAAAATAAAATATCTTTTGTTATCCAAATGGCTTTAAACTTCTTCAAAGTCCAGACCTGAACCTGCCTTGAGAATCTGTTGGAAAGAACTGAAAACTGCTGTTCACAACGGATGAGACTATCCATCCAGGTCATTGAGCTCGGAGCTGTTTTGCAAGGAGGAATGGGAAAAATTCTATCTCATTAGTCATTTGCAAAACATAGAGATCATTCAGAGATCCTACAGCTGAACTTCTGCAGCAAAAGTTTGCTGCACAAAGTATTAACTTAAAGGGGCTGAATAATTTTGCACGCCCAATTTTTCAGTTTTTGATTTGTTAAAAAAGTTTGAAATATCCAATAAAATGTCGTTCCACTTCATGATTGTGTCCCACTTGTTGTTGATTCTTCACAAAAAATACAGTTTTATATCTTTATGTTTGAAGCCTGAAATGTGGCAAAAGGTCGCAAAGTTCAAGGGGGCCGAATACTTTTGCAAGGCACTGTAGCACCTTATTGTGGATCCTGCCCAGACTAATCATTTGGTTGATTAACCAGTTCTCCCTCAGTGACATGTTTCTCTCATTGTTCTTTTCAGTGTCATTACTCGGTTGCCAAAGCAGCGGCTTTCCTGGGAATTGGCACCAACAATGTTTATGTGATCCCGTCAGATAAGAGGTATGCTGCTTACTGCTGCTGGTTACTGCTGGTTACTGCTGGTTACTGCTGGTTACTGCTGGTTACTGCTGGTTACTGCTAGTTACTGCTGGTTACTGCTAGTTACTGCTGGTTACTGCTGGTTCCTGCTGCTTACTGCTGGTTACTGCTGGTTACTGCTACAGTTACTGCTGGTTACTGCTAGTATTACATGGTTACTACTGGTTACTGCTACAGTTACTGCTGGTTACTGCTGGTTACTGCTGGTTACTGCTGGTTACTGCTGGTTACTGCAGTTACTGCTAGTTATAGTTACTGCTGGTTACTGTTACTGATTACTGCTAGTTACTGCTGGTTACTGCAAGTTACTGCTGGTTACTGCTACAGTTACTGCTGGTTACTGATGGTTACTGCTAGTTACTGCTACAGTTACTGCTGGTTACTGCTAGTTACTGCTACAGTTACTGCTGGTTACTGCTGATTACTGCTATAGTTTACTGGTTACTAGTTACTGCTACAGTTACTGCTGGTTCCTGCTGGTTACTGCTAGTTACTGCTGGTTACTGCTGGTTACTGCTAGTTACTGCTGGTTACTGCAAGTTACTGCTGGTTACTGCTACAGTTACTGCTGGTTACTGATGGTTACTGCTAGTTACTGCTACAGTTACTGCTGGTTACTGCTAGTTACTGCTACAGTTACTGCTGGTTACTGCTAGTTACTGCTACAGTTACTGCTGGTTACTGCTGGTTACTGCTGATTACTGCTACAGTTACTGCTGGTTACTGCTAGTTACTGCAGGTTTCTGCTGGTTTCTGCTGGTTACTGCTAGTTACTGCTAGTTACTGCTACAGTTACACAGATATTTCCACTGACCACACCACACGCTTCTGTTGTCAATGTCTACAATGACTGACCTGCATCACAATGACACCTGGGTTACTAATCCGTGTTAATCTTTCTTTCTGTGTCTTTGTTTCTCAGAGGGAAGATGATTCCTGCGGAGTTTGAGAAGCAAGTACAGAGAGCCAAAGATGAGGTGAGAAGGAGAACTATGAATGGAGTCAGCAAGGTTGTTTGGTGTCAGATATGTTATGTAACACATTCGGGAACTGGGAACTGCTGTTGATTATACCCATGGTGAGGGTTAGGGAACTGCTGTTGATTATACCCATGGTGAGGGTTAGGGTGTTGGGTACCCATGGTGAGGGTTAGGGAACTGCTGTTGATTATACCCATGGTGAGGGTTAGGAAACTGCTGTTGATTATACCCATGGTGAGGGTTAGGGAACTGCTGTTGATTATACCCATGGTGAGGGTTAGGGAACTGCTGTTGATTATACCCATGGTGAGGGTTAGGAAACTGCTATTGATTATACCCATGGTGAGGGTTAGGAAACTGCTATTGATTATACCCATGGTGAGGGTTAGGAACTGCTGTTGATTATACCCATGGTGAGGGTTGAAACTGCTGTTGATATACCCATGGTGAGGGTTAGGAAACTGCTGAGGGTTGAAAATATACCCATGGTGAGGGTTAGGGAACTGCTGTTGATTATACCCATGGTGAGGGTTAGGGAACTGCTGTTGATTATACCCATGGTGAGGGTTAGGAAACTGCTGTTGATTATACCCATGGTGAGGGTTAGGAACTGCTGTTGATTATACCCATGGTGAGGGTTGAACTGCTGGTGGTGAGGGGGAACTGCTGTTGATTATACCCATGGTGAGGGTTAGGGAACTGCTGTTGATTATACCCATGGTGAGGGTTAGGAAACTGCTGTTGATTATACCCATGGTGAGGGTTAGGGAACTGCTGTTGATTATACCCATGGTGAGGGTTAGGAACTGCTTTTGATTATACCCATGGTGAGGGTTAGGGAACTGCTGTTGATTATACCCATGGTGAGGGTTAGGAACTGCTGTTGATTATACCCATGGTGAGGGTTAGGAAACTGCTGTTGATTATACCCATGGTGAAACTGCTGGTTAGGGGAAACTGCTGTTGATTATACCCATGGTGAGGGTTAGGAAACTGCTGTTGATTATACCCATGGTGAGGGTTAGGAAACTGCATGGTGAGGGTTAGGAAACTGCTTGATTATACCCATGGTGAGGGTTAGGATTAACTGCTGTTGATTATACCCATGGTGAGGGTTAGGAACTGCTGTTGATTATACCCATGGTGAGGGTTAGGAACTGCTGTTGATTATACCCATGGTGAGGGTGAACTGGGTTATGGTGGAACTGCTGTTGATTATACCCATGGTGAGGGTTAGGAAACTGCTGTTGATTATACCCATGGTGAGGGTTAGGAAACTGCTGTTGATTATACCCATGGTGAGGGTTAGGGAACTGCTGTTGATTATACCCATGGTGAGGGTATATGGTGAAACTGCTGTTGATTATACCCATGGTGAGGGTTAGAAACTGCTGTTGATTATAGGAAACCCATGGTGAGGGTTAGGAAACTGCTGTTGATTATACCCATGGTGATGGTGGGTTAGGAAACTGCTGTTGATTATACCCATGGTGAGGTTTAGGAACTGCTGTTGATTATACCCATGGTGAGGGTTAGGAAACTGCTGTTGATTATACCCATGTTGAGGGTTAGGAAACTGCTGTTGATTATACCCATAGTGAGGGTTAGGAAACTGCTGTTGATTATACCCATGGTGAGGGTTAGGAAACTGCTGTTGATTATACCCATGGTGAGGGTTAGGGAATTGCTGTTGATTATACCCATGGTGAGGGTTAGGGAACTGCTGTTGATTATACCCATGGTGAGGGTTAGGGAACTGCTGTTGATTATACCCATGGTGAGGGTTAGGGAACTGCTGTTGATTATACCCATGGTGAGGGTTAGGGAACTGCTATTGATTATACCCATGGTGAGGGTTAGGAAACTGCTGTTGATTATACCCATGGTGAGGGTTAGGGAACTGCTGTTAATTATACTGTAATCTACTACTGTACTGTTATCCTGTAATGACCAGGATGTTGGAGTAACGTTATATTGTTGTCCTCTGATGGTATGTAGTATTAATGACCAGGATGTTGGAGTAACATTATATTGTTGTCTGATGGTATGTAGTATTAATGACCAGGATGATGGAGTAACATTATATTGTTGTCTGATGGTATGTAGTATTAATGACCAGGATGTTGGAGTAACATTATATTGTTGTCTGATGGTATATAGTATTAATGACCAGGATGTTAGAGTAACATTATATTGTTGTCTCACCCATCTGTTGCACGTGGTTTAATGTAATTTCATTGAGATGACGTGGAAACAACGTTGATTATATTGTTGTTCCCAGTGGGATGATATTGTTGTAGTATTAATGACCAGGATGTTGGTGAGTAACGGGGATTATATTGTTGTCTGATGGTATATAGTATCTTAATGACCAGGATGTTAGATGTAACATTAATTAAAGATCATTCTTTCATTCATTTATCATCCATCAATCGTTTGGGTATTGTTCAGTAGTTTGTTTGTTTTAATCATTCACTCAATCATTTCTGTCTGTTCTGTCTGTTCTCTCTCTTCTCTGTCTGTTCTGTCTGTTCTGTCTGTTCTCTGTCTGTTCTTCTGTTCTCTGTCTGTTCTGTCTGTGTTCTTCTCTGTCTGTTCTGTCTGTTCTCTGTCTGTTCTGTCTGTTGTCTGTTCTGTCTGTTCTCTGTCTGTTCTGTCTGTTCTCTCTCTTCTCTGTCTGTTCTGTCTGCTCTTCTCTGTCTGTTCTGTCTGGACTCTGTCTGTTCTGTCTGTTCTGTCTGTTCTCTCTCTTCTCTGTCTGCCTTCTCTGTCTGTTCTGTCTGTTCTCTCTCTTCTCTGTCTGTTCTGTCTGATCTGTCTGTTCTGTCTCTTCTCTGTCTGTTCATCTGTTCTGTCTGTTCTCTCTGTTCTCTGGATGCTGTTCTGTAGTTCTGTCTGTTCTGGATCTCTGTTCTGTAAAGTTCTGTCTTCTTTCTGTCTGTTCTTTGTTCTCTCTGTTTGTCTGATCCTCTTCTCTCTGTTCTGTCTGTTCTATTGTTCTGTAGTTCTGTTGTGTTCTGTTCTGTCTGTTCTTCTGTTCTGTCTGTTCTCTGTTCTCTTCTTCTGTTCTGTCTGTTCTTCTGTCTGTTCTGTCTGTTCTGTCTGTTCTCTCCTCTGTCTGTTCTCTGTCTGTTCTCTCCTCTGTCTGTTCTGTCTGTTCTCTCCTCTGTCTGTTCTGTCTGTTCTCTCTGTCTCTGTCTGTTCTCTGTCTGTTCTCTGTCTGTTCTCTGTCTGTTCTCTCTGTCTGTTCTGTTCTCTGTTCTCTGTTCTCTCTCTGTCTGTTCTGTCTGTTCTGTCTGTTTCTCTGTCTGTTCTGTCTGTCTGTTCTGTCTGTTCTCTCTCTGTCTGTCTGTTCTGTCTGTCTGTTCTGTCTGTTCTCTCTCTCCTCTGTCTGTTCTGTCTGTTCTCTCTCTCCTCTGTTCTCTCTGTTCTCTCTCTCCTCTGTCTGTTCTCTCTGTCTGTTCTGTCTCTTCTCTGTCTGTTCTCTGTCTGTTCTCTGTCTGTTCTGTCTCTTCTCTGTCTGTTCTGTCTCTTCTCTGTCTGTTCTCTGTCTCTTCTTTGTCTCTTGTC
Source organism: Oncorhynchus tshawytscha (assembly GCF_018296145.1). NCBI lineage: Eukaryota > Metazoa > Chordata > Actinopteri > Salmoniformes > Salmonidae > Oncorhynchus > Oncorhynchus tshawytscha. Next base: position 27,002 of record NW_024609189.1, read on the forward strand.
TGTCCTTCCTGTAGGCATGTTGGGGAGGAGGAGCCCTGATGTCTAAGAAACACAGATACCTGCTGCAGGGCATTCACAGGTAAGACAACAGGTTTATCTGGAGGAGGAAGTAAAAAACAGGTTTATCAGATACAGGTATATCTGCTAAGACAACAGGTTTATCAGGGCAGGTTTTCACAGGTAAGACAACAGGTATATCTGGAGGCGGTAGTAAGACAACAGGTTTATCTGGAGGAGGAAGTAAGACAACAGGTTTATCTGGAGGCGGTAGTAAGACAACAGGTTTATCTGGAGGAGGAAGTAAGACAACAGGTTTATCTGGAGGAGGTAGTAAGACAACAGGTTTATCTGGAGGAGGAAGTAAGACAACAGGTATATCTGGAGGTGGTAGTAAGACAACAGGTTTATCTGGAGGCGGTAGTAAGACAGGTTTATCAGGGATAAACAGGTTTGTTCATAATAAGACACATGGATAAACTTTCATAATAAACCCTTTCTGTTGCTTTGTTTCCCTCTTAGAGCCAACTCAGTAGCATGGAATCCTCACAAGATGCTGATGGCTGGTCTACAGTGCTGTGCATTCATGGTTCGGGACAAAACGGTACGATAAACACTGCTTCCTATTCCCCCCTTCTTCCTCAACCTCCTCTTCTTCCTCACCTTAATCATCTTCATCATCCTCTTCCTCAACTCAAATTTTATTGGTCACATACAGATGGTTAGCAGATGTTGTTGCGAGTGTAGCGAAATCTCTTTCTCATTGTGTTTCTCCTCTTCCTCCACTTCCTTCTCATTATCTTCATCCTCTTCCTCCTCCTCCTCCTCCTTTGACCTAGATGTGTGTATGTATTGGTATTGATAGGTAGGCTGTGTGCCTTTTACAATTAGTTTTATTGTAGTTCTGTCCTTGAGCTGTTCTTGTCTATTAATGTTGTGTATTAATGAATGTTGTGTATTATGTCATGTGTGGACCATAGGAAGAGTAGCTTTCGTAACAGCTAATGACGATCCTAATAAAATACCAAAATACCTCTTCCTCCTTCTCTTTCTCCTCCTTCCTCCCCCACCTCTTCCTTCGTTATCCAGACTCTGCTCCAGAGACTCATATGTTCTCTCTGTGTTCCGTTGTTCTAGAATCTTCTCCAGAGACTCATATGTTCTCTCTGCGTTCCGTTGTTCTAGAATCTTCTCCAGAGACTCATATGTTCTCTCTGCGTTCCGTTGTTCTAGAATCTTCTCCAGAGACTCATATGTTCTCTCTGCGTTCCGTTGTTCTAGAATCTTCTCCAGAGACTCATATGTTCTCTCTGCGTTCCGTTGTTCTAGAATCTTCTCCAGCGGTGTCACTCGGCCCAGGCCTCCTACCTCTTCCAGCAGGATAAGTTCTATGACGTCAGCTATGACACGGGAGACAAGTCCATTCAGTGCAGCCGCAAGCCCGACGCCTTCAAGTTCTGGCTGATGTGGAAAGCCATCGGCACCAAGGGTCTGGAAGAGAGAGTGGACAGAGCCCTCGCTATGGCCAGGTCAGTTTGAAAACGTCTTACGTCAAAACAAAACTATATTTCTCTTTTGTTTTTCCTCCAAAGACTTGATAGCAGACTCATCTATGTAGCCTGGTCCCAGATCTGTTTGTGCTCTGGTCCAGTAACATGCTTACAGTGTTGGTCTAATGTATGAGCTTTAGTGTACATTGTAGTGGCAGGCCGTCTGCACTGTAGCAACAGTAAAGCTCCCAGCCCTCTACTGGCCCCCTTTTAACATTTATTTAACCTTTATTGAACTTGGCAAGTCAGTTAAGAACAAATTCTTATTTACAATGACGGCCTAGGAACAGTGGGTTAACTGCCTTGTTCAGGGGAACAGTGGGTTAACTGCCTTGTTCACTGCCTTGGGGAACAGTGGGTTAACTGCCTTGTTCACTGCCTTGGGGAACAGTGGGTTAACTGCCTTGTTCAGGGGAACAGTGGGTTAACTGCCTTGTTCAGTGGGTTTAACTGCCTTGTTCAGGGGAACAGTGGGTTAACTGCCTTGTTCAGGGGAAGGGGAACAGTGGGTTTAACTGCCTTGTGGGTGGGTTAACTGCCTTGTTCAGGGGAACAGTGGGTTAACTGCCTTGTTCAGGGGAACAGTGGGTTAACTGCCTTGTTCAGGGGAACAGTGGGTTAACTGCCTTGTTCAGGGGAACAGTGGGTTTAACTGCCTTGTTCAGGGGCAGAATTTTTAGATTTTTACCTTGTCAGCTCGGGGATTCGATTTATCAACCTTTCGGTTACTGGCCCAGCGCTTTGACCACTAGGCTACCTGCCTCCCTTGAACATGATCCTGGAGCATCCATGACTCAGACTGTCTGATCCTGTCTGTTCAGCTAATAGCCCAGTCCATCACCTTACACCATCCATGACTGACCCCTTCAGACTGTCTGGTCCTGTCTGGTCCTGTCTGATCAGCTAATAGCCCAGTCCATCACCTTACACCATCCATGACTGACCCCTTCAGACTGTCTGGTCCTGTCTGGTCCTGTCTGATCAGCTAATAGCCCAGTCCATCAGCTTACACCTAGAAGCTAGACTACTTTAACGTTATAGCAAAATGATTGAAGGGATATATGACAAATATTATATCTTAATGTCTTTAGATTCAAATGGTTTCATTGTGTATTTAAGTTGCTTGTTTTTTTTGTGTGTGTGGGGGGACGGGGGGACAATACAGAGTGATGGGAAGGGCTCTGCATCTGTCCAATGCTTCCTGCTCTCAGTGTCTCTGCCCAAAATACCAAAGCAGTTGCTAGCTACAAATAGACTGTTTAGCAAAAGGTGGCCGACCCTGAAGACCTACTAAGGTATGCAGACTTCTGCCGAATCATCTACATCATATCTGTTAGAGCAGGGCTTGAGCAAAAGCCTGTACAGCCACCCGGTAAGTCTCCAGGAGGACAGGAGGCCATCTCTACACTGTGGTCACCTCTGGTCTAGACACAGTAACATTGCTTATCCAAAACAGTATGTTTTTCATACACTTAGAGTAGTAGCAGTTTAACTATGGAGTAAAACCCTACACCTGAGATACCCCTCTCTAATAGATATAACCCAGGCTGAGGAATGATAGATGTTCTACACGAGCAACCACAGCATCTCCACAGCTTTCTAACAAGGTGTACACTGGAGAATACAGAGGTAGAATGGGCTCGGCAGAATGGGCTCGGCAGAATGGGCTCGGCAGACTGGGCTGGGCTCGGCAGAATGGGCTCGGCAGACAGAATGGGCTCGGCAGACTGGGCTCGGCAGAATGGGCTCGGCAGAATGGGCTCGGCAGAATGGGCTCGGCAGAATGGGCTCGGCAGAATGGGCTCGGCAGACTGGGCTCGGCAGACTGGGCTCGGCAGAATGGGCTCGGCAGAATGGGCTCGGCAGAATGGGCTCGGCAGAATGGGCTCGGCAGAATGGGCTCGGCAGAATGGGCTCGGCAGAATGGGCTCGGCAGAATGGGCTCGGCAGACTGGGCTCGGCAGAATGGGCTCGGCAGACTGCATGTAATTCAAGCAGTCCTAGAAAATCGAGCTGTATATTTGGGAGGTCAGCCGGTTGTATTTCTGGGCTGTTGGCAGTAAAATTACAGTCGGGTCAGGGGGTTCCTTAACTATTCTGTGTGGCATTTAGTTGTCCTCTCATCTATTCTGATCCAGATGACCTGCGGTCACCTTTACAGTTCAGGACCTACTGACTGGCGGGGGTGTGTGGGACCAAGATAGAGAGAGGAGGGGGGGGTCATACGACACGAGGCCAGACAACGGCCAGGCTATTTTCAGACTACTGATGTTACTGATAGCCCTGCTCACTCCACTCCATTCATGTGTCTAATGCTGTATAGGATTCAGTGGGTCGGTCGGTGCCGTTTAACATGGGGGGAGGGGGGGACGTTCCTTTTTATTTCCTCATGAACACGCCCTTATTTCTAATACATCCTATTGGATGACTGTCGTTCATATTCATATTCACCCAGTTCAATGATAGGTTTAGGTTACTGTCACTCATATTCACCCAGTTCAATGATAGGTTTAGGTTACTGTCACTCATATCCACCCAGTTCAATGCAACAGTGATAGGTTTAGGTTACTGTCATTCATATTCACCCAGTTCAATGCAACAGTGATAGGTTTAGGTTACTGTCATTCATATTCACCCAGTTCAGTGATAGGTTTAGGCTACTGTCATTAATATTCACCCAGTTCAGTGATAGGTTTAGGCTACTACATGATACTCTATTGTTCCCCTATACCCTTCATGAGGTTACTACAACCTGGCCTATGAATTAAAGTTTACAACGTAGGTGGACACAGGTCGAGAGAAAGATTTGAGTAGTCAAGGTGACAGTGACACATTCAATACCGTCACCCTCTTGCCTGCATCTAGCTGATCTAGGGTTTAATCATTAGTCTTAACAGTTGCAAACAAGACTTTCTATTGGACACATTCAGTGTTTATCCCCGTTTCGTTCCGTTTATAAGAAACGTTTTTCAACAGAATCGGAATGAATACACGCCTGTCTGGCTGGAGGACAGGGCCCTCTAGTGGTGGTCTAGAGGATAGCAGGAGGACTACTGCTGTGTCTGGCTGGAGGACAGGGCCCTCTAGTGGTGGTATAGAGGATAGCAGGAGGACTACTGCTGTATCCGGCTGGAGGACAGGGACCTCTAGTGGTGGTCTAGAGGATAGCAGGAGGACTACTGCTGTATCCGGCTGGAGGACAGGGACCTCTAGTGGTGGTCTAGAGGATAGCAGGAGGACTACTGTTGTGTCTGGCTGCAGGACAGGGCCCTCTAGTGGTGGTCTAGAGGATAGCAGGAGGACCACTGCTGTGTCTGGCTGGAGGACAGGGCCCTCTAGTGGTGGTCTAGAGGATAGCAGGAGGACTACTGCTGTGTCTGGCTGGAGGACAGGGCCCTCTAGTGGTGGTCTAGAGGATAGCAGGAGAACTACTGCTGTGTCTGGCTGGAGGACAGGGCCCTCTAGTGGTGATCTAGAGGATAGCAGGAGGACTACTGCTGTATCCGGCTGGAGGACAGGGCCCTCTAGTGGTGGTCTAGAGGATAGCAGGAGGACTACTGCTGTGTCTGGCTGGAGGACAGGGCCCTCTAGTGGTGGTCTAGAGGATAGCAGGAGGACTACTGCTGTATCCGGCTGGAGGACAGGGACCTCTAGTGGTGGTCTAGAGGATAGCAGGAGGACAGGGCCCTCTAGTGGTGGTCTAGAGGATAGCAGGAGGACCACTGCTGTGTCTGGCTGGAGGACAGGGCCCTCTAGTGGTGGTATAGAGGATAGCAGGAGGACCACTGCTGTGTCTGGCAGGAGGACAGGGGCCCTCAGTGGTGGTCTAGAGGATAGCAGGAGGACAGGGCCCTCTAGTGGTGGTCTAGAGGATAGCAGGAGGACAGGGCCCTCTAGTGGTGGTCTAGAGGATAGCAGGAGGACAGGGCCCTCTAGTGGTGGTCTAGAGGATAGCAGAGGGATAGCAGGAGGACAGGGCCCTCTAGTGGTGGTCTAGAGGATAGCAGGAGGACAGGGCCCTCTAGTGGTGGTCTAGAGGATAGCAGGAGGACAGGGCCCTCTAGTGGTGGTCTAGAGGATAGCAGGAGGACAGGGCCCTCTAGTGGTGGTCTAGAGGATAGCAGGAGGACAGGGCCCTCTAGTGGTGGTCTAGAGGATAGCAGGAGGACAGGGCCCTAGTGGTGGTCTAGAGGTAGCAGGAGGACAGGGCCCTCTAGTGGTGGTCTAGAGGATAGCAGGAGGACAGGGCCCTCTAGTGGTGGTCTAGAGGATAGCAGGAGGACAGGGCCCTCTAGTGGTGGTCTAGAGGATAGCAGGAGGACCACTGCTGTGTTGTAAACATAGATAACAGGAAAGATATTGCAGTTATTCAGTTGGTTAAAAAAAATAGGTAGGACTTTCTAAGACTATGGAGCAGGATTGCTGTGTTGGACAGACTGGAAGACACATTTCAGTGTCTTCAAAAAGGTTCAGTAAAACTCTTGTAGCCTGAAAAAGGGGGTTTCGTACGGTTGTGTCATGTAATTATTTGTGACACTCTCGACTTCCTTCTCTTTGGTAGATATCTGGCAGAGGAGATCAAGAAGAGAGATGGATTCCGTCTTGTGATGGAGCCGGAGTACACCAACGTCTGTTTCTGGTACATTCCTCCCAGTCTGAGGGACATGGCTGACGGACCCGAGTTCTGGAGAAATGTCCATGCGGTAAGTCAGAGGAGGACATCCCCTCGTTATACAGAACACTATCCTCTCCTTTCCTGTGGTGTTCTTCAACATTAACAGAAGCCCTGTCATCAATAACACACAAAAAAATATACAATTGAATTCAGGAATTAATTCATGTTGAAAAACAAACAAAAAAACCATTCATTTCACAGGATATGAATGAGATAAATGTTAGCTAACCGTGAGGATTTAGGCTCCAGTCTCTTTTCGGAGGCGTGGGTTCAGATCCCAACCACTGACACCAAATGTCAAGCAGGACCATAATCCTCCAATCCAATCCATACGGAAATGGACCTTAGATCTGTATGTGGAGACTCTAAATGCAACTTGACTTTGGTTATGTCCCAATAATCTCTCCTTTCTGCCGTGAATTAATGGATTTGAAAGGTAATGACTGGTACATGGAAACACCAATTCAGTGTTCTCACACGTGAATGAGTGTTTACTTCACAAGGAAGGAGAGATTATTGGAAATACTGACGCCTTAACTTCCCAGTTCCACCAACTCACAAGCGTATGTACTACTCCCTACCTCCAGGTGGCGCCAGTGGTTAAGGAGCGCATGATGAAGAAGGGCTCTATGATGGTAGGCTACCAGCCCCATGGAGACAAGGCTAACTTCTTCAGACAGATCATCATTAGCCCTCAGGTCAGCAGAGAAGACATGGACTTTCTGCTGGACCAAATACACAGCCTGGGGATGGACTTATGATCCCACGGGGAATACCTACAAAATGGCACCCTATTCCCTCAATGAGCCCTGGTCAAAAGTAGTGCACTATACAGGGAATTTGGGTACCATTTTGAACAAAACCCAAATGGTCATGTTCAGTAGGCACGAAACAGGAGATCCTGTTTTGAAACTGAGTGAAACGGAAGAGGTGGTACCCCAACGTCCTATAAGAAGTTTCCAAATTTCCTATAAGAAGTTTCCAAACCATCCTATAAGAAGTTTCCAAACCATCCTATAAGAAGTTTCCAAACCATCCTATAAGTTTCCAACCCATCCTATAAGAAGTTTCCAAACATCCTATAAGAAGTTTCCAAACATCCTATAAGAAGTTTCCAAAACATCCTATAAGAAGTTTCCAAAACATCCTATAAGAAGTTTCCAAAACATCCTATAAGAAGTTTCCAAACATCCTATAAGAAGTTTCCAAACATCCTATAAGAAGTTTCCAAAACATCCTATAAGAAGTTTCCAAAACATCCTATAAGAAGTTTCCAAAACATCCTATAAGAAGTTTCCAAAACATCCTATAAGTTTCCAAACATCCTATAAGAAGTTTCCAAAACATCCTATAAGAAGTTTCCAAAACATCCTATAAGTTTCCAAACATCCTATAAGAAGTTTCCAAAACATCCTATAAGAAGTTTCCAAAACATCCTATAAGAAAAACATCCTATAAGAAGTTTCCAAAACATCCTATAAGAAGTTTCCAAAACATCCTATAAGTTTCCAAACATCCTATAAGAAGTTTCCAAAACATCCTATAAGAAGTTTCCAAAACATCCTATAAGAAGTTTCCAAAACATCCTATAAGAAGTGTGTTAACTTGTTCTCTTATTTGGTGCCCCAGGGCTGTGCAGAAGCCTCAGCATGTCATCCTTCCATTGCCCGTCTCCATAAAGTGATCTAACGATTACCTGTTTCTGCTATTCACTATCGATTCCATTTGTAATTCTGAGGACAGGCAGTGTGTCAGTCCATGAGACTGTAGACACAGTAGCTTGTTGACGGTTTTGAGGGCTCAACTTCTTTATAGGAACCAGTTTCAGATTAAATAAAAAAACTCAAAAGTCATTATCCTTTATGTCGATGTGATTTGTTTTTAGAGTAATATAATAAATACTGGTATAATATAACTGCTGATAGAAAACGTGCAACTTTTAGTAAAAGCTGAAATGTTCTGAAGAGATTTTAGGAGATGCGATTTTAAGCGATACCGATTGATTGTAAGAGATTTATTTAAATATTAATATATGTTTATTACTTGATGAGATTAATATAATTTAAATTGATTTCAGTTCTTTATTTTCATTTTGCATTTTCTCTTTTGAATTAATTTTTACAAATTTTAAAATCATTAAAAAAAAAAATTAAAAACGTAGCACACCTAGTGCCTGAATACTGTGAGTCCACCTACATAAATAACACCTGAATACTGTGAGTCCACCTACATAAATAACACCTGAATACTGTGAGTCCACCTACATAAATCAGACAGATCCTAAAATGGCTACCGTTGTTATGTTTAATAAACACTTGTTTTTTTTTAGCAACACTTGACTTAAAGCCAACAGATGAAATGCTTTCTTGTTTTAAACGGACTCAAAATGCCTGTTATTTAGTCATTACTACGAGACGATAACCAGACGATAGAAGTGGTCAAACCTTAATGCATTACAGCTGCTTTATAATGCATTATACCAGTTGGCTTTACAAGGAAGGTGTTTTGTGTTTGTAGCTTGCCGTCAAAGAGAATGGTGGTTACTTTAAACTTGTACGAAGTTCTGTGTACAATACTAGGATACGTTCTGTAGCATACCTCATATCGTATTCTGGCAAGACATTCTGTTTTCTCTTGTTGTTTTTGTTTTGTTCCAACAGCATTTTGTTCAGATATGTTGTCTGAAAAAAGCCTGTATGTTGTTTTTTTTGTAGATGGAGGTTTCACTGAGAACTATTTATTTTTCTTTTTCAGTGAAAATAAAACCATTTGTTTACTGAATCAGGTTGTTGTCGAGTATCTTTTGACTTCCTCTTCATAGCCTGGTATGGATCTCTGTGTGTTTTAGGCCACTCCTCTGATTACAGACTTCCTCTTCATAGCCTGGTATGGATCTCTGTGTGTTTTAGGCCACTCCTCTGATTACAGACTTCCTCTTCATAGCCTGGTATGGATCTCTGTGTGTTTTAGCCCACTCCTCTGATTACAGACTTCCTCTTCATAGCCTGGTATGGATCTCTGTGTGTTTTAGCCCACTCCTCTGATTACAGACTTCCTCTTCATAGCCTGGTATGGATCTCTGTGTGTTTAGCCCACTCCTCTGATTACAGACCTCCTCTTCATAGCCTGGTATGGATCTCTGTGTGTTTTTGCCCACTCCTCTGATTACAGACTTCCTCTTCATAGCCTGGTATAGATCTCTGTGTGCTTTTTTAGCCCACTCCTCTGAATACAGACTTCCTCTTCATAGCCTGGTGTAGATCTCTGTGTGTTTTAGCCCACTCCTCTGATTATTACCATGCCAGACAGTACAGTACATGTTTATGTTTTAGTCATCTTCTCTGAAGCAGGTCCAGGTATGGACCAGGGTAATCATTAGTCAGAGAAGATGTCTGAACTGAAGCAGGTCCAGGTCTGGACCAGGGTAATCATTAGCCAGAGAAGATGGACCAGGGTAATCAAATCAAATTTATTTATATAGCCCTTCGTACATCAGCTGATATCTCAAAGTGCTGTACAGAAACCCAGCCTAAAACCCCAAACAGCAAGCAATGCAGGTGTAGAAGCACAGTGGCTAGGAAAAACTCCCTAGAAAGGCCAAAACCTAGGAAGAAACCTAGAGAGGAACCAGGCTATGTGGGGTGGCCAGTCCTCTTCTGGCTGTGCCGGGTGGAGATTATAACAGAACATGGCAAAGATGTTCAAATGTTCATAAATGACCAGCATGGTCGAATAATAATAAGGCAGAACAGTTGAAACTGGAGCAGCAGCACGGCCAGGTGGACTGGGGACAGCAAGGAGTCATCATGTCAGGTAGTCCTGGGGCATGGTCCTAGGGCTCAGGTCCTCCGAGAGAGAGAGAGAGAGAAAGAGAGAATTAGAGAACGCACACCTAGATTCACACAGGACACCGAATAGGACAGGAGAGGTACTCCAGATATAACAAACTGACCCTAGCCCCCGACACATAAACTACTGCAGCATAAATACTGGAGGCTGAGACAGGAGGGGTCAGGAGACACTGTGGCCCCATCCGAGGACACCCCCGGACAGGGCCAAACAGGAAGGATATAACCCCACCCACTCTGCCAAAGCACAGCCCCCACACCACTAGAGGGATATCTCCAACCACCAACTTACCATCCTGAGACAAGGCCGAGTATAGCCCACAAAGATCTCCGCCATGGCACAACCCAAGGGGGGGCGCCAACCCAGACAGGATGACCACAACAGTGAATCATTAGTCAGAGAAGATGGATCAGGGTAATCATTAGTCAGCGAAGATGGACCAGGGTAATCATTAGTCAGAGAAGATGTCTGAACTGAAGCAGGTCCAGGTGCACCGAGTACAACAAGTGTGGAGTTTACCGTGAAATGCTGACTGACCAGCCCTTAACCAACAGTGTAGACCTTACTGTGAAATGCTGACTGACCAGCCCTTAACCAACAGTGTAGACCTTACTGTGAAATGCTGACTGACCAGCCCTTAACCAAGAGTGTAGACCTTACTGTGAAATGCTGACTGACCAGCCCTTAACCAACAGTGTAGACCTTACTGTGAAACGCTGACTGACCAGCCCTTAACCAACAGTGTAGACCTTACTGTGAAATGCTGACTGACCAGCCCTTAACCAACAGTGTAGACCTTACTGTGAAATGCTGACTGACCAGTCCTTAACCAACAGTGTAGACCTTACTGTGAAATGCTGACTGACAAGCCCTTAACCAACAGTGTAGACCTTACTGTGAAATGCTGACTGACAAGCCCTTAACCAACAGTGTAGACCTTACTGTGAAATGCTGACTGACCAGCCCTTAACCAACAGTGTAGACCTTACTGTGAAATGCTGACTGACCAGCCCTTAACCCAACCAGTGCTGACTGACCACCTTACTGTGAAATGCTGACTGACCAGCCCTTAACCAACAGTGTAGACCTTACTGTGAAACGCTGACTGACCAGTCCTTAACCAACAGTGTAGACCTTACTGTGAAATGCTGACTGACCAGCCCTTAACCAACAGTGTAGACCTTACTGTGAAACGCTGACTGACCAGTCCTTAACCAACAGTGTAGACCTTACTGTGAAATGCTGACTGACCAGCCCTTAACCAACAGTGTAGACCTTACTGTGAAATGCTGACTGACAAGCCCTTAACCAACAGTGTAGACCTTACTGTGAAATGCTGACTGACCATTCCTTAACCAACAGTGTAGACCTTACTGTGAAATGCTGACTGACCATTCCTTAACCAACAGTGTAGACCTTACTGTGAAATGCTGACTGACCAGCCCTTAACCAACAGTGTAGACCTTACTGTGAAATGCTGACTGACCATTCCTTAACCAACAGTGTAGACCTTACTGTGAAACGCTGACTGACCAGCCCTTAACCAACAGTGTAGACCTTACTGTGAAATGCTGACTGACCAGTCCTTAACCAACAGTGTAGACCTTACTGTGAAATGCTGACTGACCAGCCCTTAACCAACAGTGTAGACCTTACTGTGAAATGCTGACTGACCAGCCCTTAACCAACAGTGTAGACCTTACTGTGAAATGCTGACTGACCAGCCCTTAACCAACAGTGTAGACCTTACTGTGAAATGCTGACTGACCAGCCCTTAACCAACAGTGTAGACCTTACTGTGAAATGCTGACTGACCAGCCCTTAACCAACAGTGTAGACCTTACTGTGAAATGCTGACTGACCAGCCCTTAACCAACAGTGTAGACCTTACTGTGAAATGCTGACTGACCAGCCCTTAACCAACAGTGTAGACCTTACTGTGAAATGCTGACTGACCAGCCCTTAACCAACAGTGTAGACCTTACTGTGAAATGCTGACTGACCAGCCCTTAACCAACAGTGTAGACCTTACTGTGAAATGCTGACTGACCAGCCCTTAACCAACAGTGTAGACCTTACTGTGAAATGCTGACTGACCATTCCTTAACCAACAGTGTAGACCTTACTGTGAAATGCTGACTGACCATTCCTTAACCAACAGTGTAGACCTTACTGTGAAATGCTGACTGACCATTCCTTAACCAACAGTGTAGACCTTACTGTGAAATGCTGACTGACCATTCCTTAACCAACAGTGTAGACCTTACTGTGAAATGCTGACTGACCATTCCTTAACCAACAGTGTAGACCTTACTGTGAAATGCTGACTGACCATTCCTTAACCAACAGTGTAGACCTTACTGTGAAATGCTGACTGACCATTCCTTAACCAACAGTGTAGACCTTACTGTGAAATGCTGACTGACCATTCCTTAACCAACAGTGTAGACCTTACTGTGAAATGCTGACTGACCATTCCTTAACCAACAGTGTAGACCTTACTGTGAAATGCTGACTGACCATTCCTTAACCAACAGTGTAGACCTTACTGTGAAATGCTGACTGACCAGTCCTTAACCAACAGTGTAGACCTTACTGTGAAACGCTGACTGACCATTCCTTAACCAACAGTGTAGACCTTACTGTGAAATGCTGACTGACCAGCCCTTAACCAACAGTGTAGACCTTACTGTGAAATGCTGACTGACCAGTCCTTAACCAACAGTGTAGACCTTACTGTGAAATGCTGACTGACCAGCCCTTAACCAACAGTGTAGACCTTACTGTGAAATGCTGACTGACCATTCCTTAACCAACAGTGTAGACCTTACTGTGAAATGCTGACTGACCAGCCCTTAACCAACAGTGTAGACCTTACTGTGAAATGCTGACTGACCAGCCCTTAACCAACAGTGTAGACCTTACTGTGAAATGCTGACTGACCATTCCTTAACCAACAGTGTAGACCTTACTGTGAAATGCTGACTGACCATTCCTTAACCAACAGTGTAGACCTTACTGTGAAATGCTGACTGACCAGCCCTTAACCAACAGTGTAGACCTTACTGTGAAATGCTGACTGACCAGTCCTTAACCAACAGTGTAGACCTTACTGTGAAATGCTGACTGACCAGCCCTTAACCAACAGTGTAGACCTTACTGTGAAATGCTGACTGACCAGCCCTTAACCAACATTGTGTTTGTTAATAGTTAAAGTAACACAATAAGAATAACAATAATGAGGCTCCATACAGAGGGGCACCAGTACAGAGTCAGTGTGGGGGGTATATACAGGGGGCACCAGTACAGAGTCAGTGTGGAGGGTATATACAGGGGGCACCAGTACAGAGTCAGTGTGGAGGGTATATACAGGGGGACCAGTACCGAGTCAGTGTGGGGGGTATATACAGGGGGACCAGTACAGAGTCAATGTGGAGCTATATACAGGGGGACCAGTACAGAGTCAGTGTGGAGGCTATATACAGGGGGACCAGTACAGAGTCAATGTGGAGGCTATATACAGGGGGACCAGTACAGAGTCAGTGTGGAGGCTATATACAGGGGGACCAGTACAGAGTCAGTGTGGAGGCTATATACAGGGGGACCAGTACAGAGTCAGTGTGGAGGCTATATACAGGGGGACCAGTACAGAGTCAGTGTGGAGGCTATATACAGGGGGACCAGTACAGAGTCAGTGTGGAGGCTATATACAGGGGGACCAGTACAGAGTCAATGTGGAGGCTATATACAGGGGGACCAGTACAGAGTCAGTGTGGAGGCTATATACAGGGGGACCAGTACCGAGTCAATGTGGAGGGTATATACAGGGGGACCAGTACAGAGTCAGTGTGGGGGGTATATACAGGGGGACCAGTACCGAGTCAGTGTGGGGGTATATAAAGGGGGACCAGTACCGTTTCAGTGTGGGGGGTATATACAGGGGCACCAGTACCGAGTCAGTGTGGGGGTATATACAGGGGGACCAGTACTGAGTCAGTGTGGGGGTATATACAGGGGCACCAGTACCGAGTCAGTGTGGGGATATATAAAGGGGCATCAGTACCGAGTCAGTGTGGAGGGTATATACAGGGGGACCAGTACCGAGTCAGTGTGGGGGGTATATACAGGGGGACCAGTACCGAGTCAGTGTGGGGGTATATACAGGGGGACCAGTACCGAGTCAGTGTGGAGGGTATATACAGGGGGCACCAGTACCGAGTCAGTGTGGGGGTATATACAGGGGCACCAGTACCAGTCAGTGTGGAGGGTATATACAGGGGGCACCAGTACCGAGTCAGTGTGGGGGGTATATACAGGGGGACCAGTACCGAGTCAGTGTGGGGGGTATATACAGGGGGACCAGTACCGAGTCAGTGTGGGGGGTATATACAGGGGTACCGGTACCGAGTCAGTGTGGAGGGCTATAGAGGGGGTACCGGTACAGAGTCAGTGTGGGGGGTATATACAGGGGCACCGGTACAGAGTCAGTGTGGGGGGTATATACAGGGGCACCGGTACAGAGTCAGTGTGGGGGGTATATACAGGGGGGGTACTGGTACAGAGTCAATGTGGAGGCTATATACAGGGGTACCGGTACAGAGTCAATGTGGAGGCTATATACAGGGTGTACCGGTACAGAGTCAGTGTGGAGGCTATATACAAGGGGTTCCGGTACAGAGTCAGTGTGGAGGCTATATACAGGGTATTACGGTACAGAGTCAGTGTGGGGTATATACAGGGTATTACGGTACAGAGTCAGTGTGGAGGCTATATACAGGGTATTACGGTACAGAGTCAGTGTGGGGGTATATACAGGGTATTACGGTACAGAGTCAGTGTGGGGGTATATACAGGGTATTACGGTACAGAGTCAATGTGGGGGTATATACAGGGTATTACGGTACAGAGTCAGTGTGGGGGTATATACAGGGTATTACGGTACAGAGTCAGTGTGGAGGCTATATACAGGGTATTACGGTACAGAGTCAGTGTGGGGGTATATACAGGGTATTACCAGTACAGAGTCAGTGTGGAGGCTATATACAGGGGGAACCGGTACAGAGTCAGTGTGGAGGCTATATACAGGGTATTACGGTACAGAGTCAGTGTGGAGGCTATATACAGGGGGAACCGGTACAGAGTCAGTGTGGAGGCTATATACAGGGGGAACCGGTACAGAGTCAGTGTGGAGGCTATATACAGGGGGAACCGGTACAGAGTCAGTGTGGAGGCTATATACAGGGGGAACCGGTACAGAGTCAGTGTGGAGGCTATATACAGGGGGAACCGGTACAGAGTCAGTGTGGAGGCTATATACAGGGGGAACCGGTACAGAGTCAGTGTGGAGGCTATATACCACGGTACAGAGTCAGTGTGGAGGCTATATACAGGGTATTACGGTACAGAGTCAGTGTGGAGGCTATATACAGGGTATTACGGTACAGAGTCAGTGTGGAGGCTATATACAGGGTATTACGGTACAGAGTCAGTGTGGAGGCTATATACAGGGTATTACGGTACAGAGTCAGTGTGGGGGTATATACAGGGTATTACGGTACAGAGTCAGTGTGGAGGCTATATACAGGGGGAACCGGTACAGAGTCAGTGTGGAGGTTATATACAGGGGGTACCGGTACAGAGTCAGTGTGGAGGCTATATACAGGGGAACCGGTACAGAGTCAGTGTGGAGGCTATATACAGGGGGAACCGGTACAGAGTCAGTGTGGAGGCTATATACAGGGGGAACCGGTACAGAGTCAGTGTGGAGGCTATATACAGGGGGAACCGGTACAGAGTCAGTGTGGAGGCTATATACAGGGTATTACGGTACAGAGTCAGTGTGGAGGCTATATACAGGGTATTACGGTACAGAGTCAGTGTGGAGGCTATATACAGGGGGACCAGTACAGAGTCAGTGTGGAGGCTATATACAGGGGGACCAGTACAGAGTCAGTGTGGAGGCTATATACAGGGGGACCAGTACAGAGTCAATGTGGAGGCTATATACAGGGGGACCAGTACAGAGTCAGTGTGGAGGCTATATACAGGGGGACCAGTACCGAGTCAATGTGGAGGGTATATACAGGGGGACCAGTACAGAGTCAGTGTGGGGGTATATACAGGGGGACCAGTACCGAGTCAGTGTGGGGGTATATAAAGGGGGACCAGTACCGTTTCAGTGTGGGGGGTATATACAGGGGGCACCAGTACCGAGTCAGTGTGGGGGGTATATACAGGGGGACCAGTACTGAGTCAGTGTGGGGGTATATACAGGGGGCACCAGTACCGAGTCAGTGTGGGGGATATATAAAGGGGGCATCAGTACCGAGTCAGTGTGGAGGGTATATACAGGGGGACCAGTACCGAGTCAGTGTGGGGGTATATACAGGGGGACCAGTACCGAGTCAGTGTGGGGGGTATATACAGGGGGACCAGTACCGAGTCAGTGTGGAGGGTATATACAGGGGGCACCAGTACCGAGTCAGTGTGGGGGGTATATACAGGGGGCACCAGTACCGAGTCAGTGTGGAGGGTATATACAGGGGGCACCAGTACCGAGTCAGTGTGGGGGGTATATACAGGGGGACCAGTACCGAGTCAGTGTGGGGGGTATATACAGGGGGACCAGTACCGAGTCAGTGTGGGGGTATATACAGGGGTACCGGTACCGAGTCAGTGTGGAGGGCTATATAGAGGGGGTACCGGTACAGAGTCAGTGTGGGGGTATATACAGGGGCACCGGTACCGAGTCAGTGTGGGGGGTATATACAGGGGGCACCGGTACAGAGTCAGTGTGGGGGGTATATACAGGGGGGTACTGGTACAGAGTCAATGTGGAGGCTATATACAGGGGGTACCGGTACAGAGTCAATGTGGAGGCTATATACAGGGTGTACCGGTACAGAGTCAGTGTGGAGGCTATATACAAGGGGGTTCCGGTACAGAGTCAGTGTGGAGGCTATATACAGGGTATTACGGTACAGAGTCAGTGTGGGGGGTATATACAGGGTATTACGGTACAGAGTCAGTGTGGAGGCTATATACAGGGTATTACGGTACAGAGTCAGTGTGGGGGTATATACAGGGTATTACGGTACAGAGTCAGTGTGGGGGTATATACAGGGTATTACGGTACAGAGTCAATGTGGGGGTATATACAGGGTATTACGGTACAGAGTCAGTGTGGGGGGTATATACAGGGTATTACGGTACAGAGTCAGTGTGGAGGCTATATACAGGGTATTACGGTACAGAGTCAGTGTGGGGTATATACAGGGTATTACGGTACAGAGTCAGTGTGGAGGCTATATACAGGGGAACCGGTACAGAGTCAGTGTGGAGGCTATATACAGGGTATTACGGTACAGAGTCAGTGTGGAGGCTATATACAGGGGGAACCGGTACAGAGTCAGTGTGGAGGCTATATACAGGGGGAACCGGTACAGAGTCAGTGTGGAGGCTATATACAGGGGAACCGGTACAGAGTCAGTGTGGAGGCTATATACAGGGGGGAACCGGTACAGAGTCAGTGTGGAGGCTATATACAGGGAACCGGTACAGAGTCAGTGTGGAGGCTATATACAGGGGAACCGGTACAGAGTCAGTGTGGAGGCTATATACAGGGTATTACGGTACAGAGTCAGTGTGGAGGCTATATACAGGGTATTACGGTACAGAGTCAGTGTGGAGGCTATATACAGGGTATTACGGTACAGAGTCAGTGTGGAGGCTATATACAGGGTATTACGGTACAGAGTCAGTGTGGAGGCTATATACAGGGTATTACGGTACAGAGTCAGTGTGGGGGTATATACAGGGTATTACGGTACAGAGTCAGTGTGGAGGCTATATACAGGGGAACCGGTACAGAGTCAGTGTGGAGGTTATATACAGGGGGTACCGGTACAGAGTCAGTGTGGAGGCTATATACAGGGGGAACCGGTACAGAGTCAGTGTGGAGGCTATATACAGGGGGAACCGGTACAGAGTCAGTGTGGAGGCTATATACAGGGGGAACCGGTACAGAGTCAGTGTGGAGGCTATATACAGGGGGAACCGGTACAGAGTCAGTGTGGAGGCTATATACAGGGTATTACGGTACAGAGTCAGTGTGGAGGCTATATACAGGGTATTACGGTACAGAGTCAGTGTGGAGGCTATATACAGGGGGACCAGTACAGAGTCAGTGTGGATGCTATATACAGGGGGACCAGTACAGAGTCAGTGTGGAGGCTATATACAGGGGGACCAGTACAGAGTCAATGTGGAGGCTATATACAGGGGGACCAGTACAGAGTCAGTGTGGAGGCTATATACAGGGGGACCAGTACCGAGTCAATGTGGAGGGTATATACAGGGGGACCAGTACAGAGTCAGTGTGGGGGTATATACAGGGGGACCAGTACCGAGTCAGTGTGGGGGTATATAAAGGGGGACCAGTACCGTTTCAGTGTGGGGGGTATATACAGGGGCACCAGTACCGAGTCAGTGGGGGGTATATACAGGGGGGACCAGTACTGAGTCAGTGTGGGGGTATATACAGGGGGCACCAGTACCGAGTCAGTGTGGGGGATATATAAAGGGGGCATCAGTACCGAGTCAGTGTGGAGGGTATATACAGGGGGACCAGTACCGAGTCAGTGTGGGGGTATATACAGGGGGACCAGTACCGAGTCAGTGTGGGGGTATATACAGGGGGACCAGTACCGAGTCAGTGTGGAGGGTATATACAGGGGGCACCAGTACCGAGTCAGTGTGGGGGGTATATACAGGGGGCACCAGTACCGAGTCAGTGTGGAGGGTATATACAGGGGCACCAGTACCGAGTCAGTGTGGGGGTATATACAGGGGGACCAGTACCGAGTCAGTGTGGGGGGTATATACAGGGGGACCAGTACCGAGTCAGTGTGGGGGGTATATACAGGGGGTACCGGTACCGAGTCAGTGTGGAGGGCTATATAGAGGGGGTACCGGTACAGAGTCAGTGTGGGGGGTATATACAGGGGGCACCAGTACAGAGTCAGTGTGGGGGGTATATACAGGGGGCACCGGTACAGAGTCAGTGTGGGGGGTATATACAGGGGGTACTGGTACAGAGTCAATGTGGAGGCTATATACAGGGGTACCGGTACAGAGTCAATGTGGAGGCTATATACAGGGTGTACCGGTACAGAGTCAGTGTGGAGGCTATATACAAGGGGGGGTACAGAGTCAGTGTGGAGGCTATATACAGGGTATTACGGTACAGAGTCAGTGTGGGGGGTATATACAGGGTATTACGGTACAGAGTCAGTGTGGAGGCTATATACAGGGGGTACCGGTACAGAGTCAGTGTGTGGGGGTATATACAGGGGTATTACGGTACAGAGTCAGTGTGGGGGGTATATACAGGGTATTACGGTACAGAGTCAATGTGGGGGTATATACAGGGTATTACGGTACAGAGTCAGTGTGGGGGGTATATACAGGGGTATTACGGTACAGAGTCAGTGTGGAGGCTATATACAGGGTATTACGGTACAGAGTCAGTGTGGGGGGTATATACAGGGTATTACGGTACAGAGTCAGTGTGGAGGCTATATACAGGGGGAACCAGTACAGAGTCAGTGTGGAGGCTATATACAGGGGTATTACGGTACAGAGTCAGTGTGGAGGCTATATACAGGGGGAACCGGTACAGAGTCAGTGTGGAGGCTATATACAGGGGGGAACCGGTACAGAGTCAGTGTGGAGGCTATATACAGGGGGAACCGGTATAGAGTCAGTGTGGAGGCTATATACAGGGGGAACCGGTACAGAGTCAGTGTGGAGGCTATATACAGGGGGAACCGGTACAGAGTCAGTGTGGAGGCTATATACAGGGGGGAACCGGTACAGAGTCAGTGTGGAGGCTATATACAGGGTACCGGTACAGAGTCAGTGTGGAGGCTATATACAGGGGGTATTACGGTACAGAGTCAGTGTGGAGGCTATATACAGGGTATTACGGTACAGAGTCAGTGTGGAGGCTATATACAGGGTATTACAGTACAGAGTCAGTGTGGAGGCTATATACAGGGTATTACGGTACAGAGTCAGTGTGGGGGGTATATACAGGGGGCACCAGTACAGAGTCAGTGTGGAGGCTATATACAGGGGGAACCAGTACAGAGTCAGTGTGGAGGTTATATACAGGGGGACCAGTACAGAGTCAGTGTGGAGGCTATATACAGGGGGAACCGGTACAGAGTCAGTGTGGAGGCTATATACAGGGGGAACCAGTACAGAGTCAGTGTGGAGGCTATATACAGGGGGAACCAGTACAGAGTCAGTGTGGAGGCTATATACAGGGGGAACCGGTACAGAGTCAGTGTGGAGGCTATATACAGGGGGGACCGGTACAGAGTCAGTGTGGAGGCTATATACAGGGGGACCAGTACAGAGTCAGTGTGGAGGCTATATACAGGGGGACCAGTACAGAGTCAGTGTGGAGGCTATATACAGGGGGACCAGTACAGAGTCAGTGTGGAGGCTATATACAGGGGGACCAGTACAGAGTCATGTGGAGGCTATATACAGGGGGACCAGTACAGAGTCAGTGTGGAGGCTATATACAGGGGGACCAGTACCGAGTCAATGTGGAGGGTATATACAGGGGGACCAGTACAGAGTCAGTGTGGGGGGTATATACAGGGGGACCAGTACAGAGTCAGTGTGGGGGTATATAAGGGGGACCAGTACCGTTTCAGTGTGGGGGTATATACAGGGGGCACCAGTACCGAGTCAGTGTGGGGGTATATACAGGGGGACCAGTACTGAGTCAGTGTGGGGGTATATACAGGGGGCACCAGTACCGAGTCAGTGTGGGGGATATATAAAGGGGCATCAGTACCGAGTCAGTGTGGAGGGTATATACAGGGGGACCAGTACCGAGTCAGTGTGGGGGGTATATACAGGGGGACCAGTACCGAGTCAGTGTGGGGGGTATATACAGGGGGACCAGTACCGAGTCAGTGTGGGGGTATATACAGGGGGCACCAGTACCGAGTCAGTGTGGGGGGTATATACAGGGGGCACCAGTACCGAGTCAGTGTGGAGGGTATATACAGGGGGCACCAGTACCGAGTCAGTGTGGGGGGTATATACAGGGGGACCAGTACCGAGTCAGTGTGGGGGGTATATACAGGGGGACCAGTACCGAGTCAGTGTGGGGGGTATATACAGGGGGTACCGGTACCGAGTCAGTGTGGAGGGCTATATAGAGGGGGTACCGGTACAGAGTCAGTGTGGGGGGTATATACAGGGGGCACCGGTACCGAGTCAGTGTGGGGGTATATACAGGGGGCACCGGTACAGAGTCAGTGTGGGGGTATATACAGGGGGGTACTGGTACAGAGTCAATGTGGAGGCTATATACAGGGGGTACCGGTACAGAGTCAATGTGGAGGCTATATACAGGGTGTACCGGTACAGAGTCAGTGTGGAGGCTATATACAGGGGGTTCGGTACAGAGTCAGTGTGGAGGCTATATACAGGGTATTACGGTACAGAGTCAGTGTGGGGGGTATATACAGGGTATTACGGTACAGAGTCAGTGTGGAGGCTATATACAGGGTATTACGGTACAGAGTCAGTGTGGGGGGTATATACAGGGTATTACGGTACAGAGTCAGTGTGGGGGTATATACAGGGTATTACGGTACAGAGTCAATGTGGGGGTATATACAGGGTATTACGGTACAGAGTCAGTGTGGGGGTATATACAGGGTATTACGGTACAGAGTCAGTGTGGAGGCTATATACAGGGTATTACGGTACAGAGTCAGTGTGGGGTATATACAGGGTATTACGGTACAGAGTCAGTGTGGAGGCTATATACAGGGGGAACCGGTACAGAGTCAGTGTGGAGGCTATATACAGGGTATTACGGTACAGAGTCAGTGTGGAGGCTATATACAGGGGGAACCGGTACAGAGTCAGTGTGGAGGCTATATACAGGGGGAACCGGTACAGAGTCAGTGTGGAGGCTATATACAGGGGGAACCGGTACAGAGTCAGTGTGGAGGCTATATACAGGGGGAACCGGTACAGAGTCAGTGTGGAGGCTATATACAGGGGGAACCGGTACAGAGTCAGTGTGGAGGCTATATACAGGGGGAACCGGTACAGAGTCAGTGTGGAGGCTATATACAGGGTATTACGGTACAGAGTCAGTGTGGAGGCTATATACAGGGTATTACGGTACAGAGTCAGTGTGGAGGCTATATACAGGGTATTACGGTACAGAGTCAGTGTGGAGGCTATATACAGGGTATTACGGTACAGAGTCAGTGTGGAGGCTATATACAGGGTATTACGGTACAGAGTCAGTGTGGGGGTATATACAGGGTATTACGGTACAGAGTCAGTGTGGGGGGTATATACAGGGTATTACGGTACAGAGTCAGTGTGGGGGTATATACAGGGTATTACGGTACAGAGTCAGTGTGGGGGTACAGGTTAGTGGAGGTAATCTGTACATGTACAGTGCCTTGCAAAATTATTCATCCCCCTTGGCGGTTTCCCTATTTTGTTGCATGTGAGTGAGTGAGCGTTTGTGTGTGGAGGGAGTGGTCAGTGGTACCCACCTATTCCTCAAGCCACACACACACACACACACACACACACACACACACACACACACACACACACTGCCCATCTCAGACAAACACAGTCAGGCTGTGGTCATGGTAGTCCTGTGGTTAAGGTCACGGTCCAAACTGTCCACTGGAATGTCTGGATGGCACATAGCCTCAACCAATGGATCCCAGTATAACCCCAATGTAGTGTCAACATAGCCTCAACCAATGGAT
The DNA here is from genome assembly GCF_018296145.1 of Oncorhynchus tshawytscha. Taxonomy (NCBI): domain Eukaryota; kingdom Metazoa; phylum Chordata; class Actinopteri; order Salmoniformes; family Salmonidae; genus Oncorhynchus; species Oncorhynchus tshawytscha. The sequence continues at coordinate 49,903 of NW_024609189.1, forward strand.
CCCAGTATAACCCCAATGTAGTGTCAACATAGCCTCAACCAATGGATCCCAGTATAACCCCAATGTAGTGTCAACATAGCCTCAACCAATGGATCCCAGTATAACCCCAATGTAGTGTCAACATAGCCTCAACCAATGGATCCCAGTATAACCCCAATGTAGTGTCAACATAGCCTCAACCAATGGATCCCAGTATAACCCCAATGTAGTGTCAACATAGCCTCAACCAATGGATCCCAGTATAACCCCAATGTAGTGTCAACATAGCCTCAACCAATGGATCCCCAATATAACCCCAATGTAGTGTCAACATAGCCTCAACCAATGGATCCCAGTATAACCCCAATGTAGTGTCAACATGGCCTCAACCAATGGATCCCAGTATAACCCCAATGTAGTGTCAACATAGCCTCAACCAATGGATCCCAGTATAACCCCAATGTAGTGTCAACATAGCCTCAACCAATGGATCCCCAATATAACCCCAATGTAGTGTCAACATAGCCTCAACCAATGGATCCCAGTACAACCCCAATGTAGTGTCAACATGGCCTCAACCAATGGATCCCAGTATAACCCCAATGTAGTGTCAACATAGCCTCAACCAATGGATCCCAGTATAACCCCAATGTAGTGTCAACATAGCCTCAAACAACAGACCCCAATATAACCCCAATGTAGTGTCAACATAGCCTCAACCAATGGATCCCAGTATAACCCCAATGTAGTGTCAACATAGCCTCAACCAATAGATCCCCAATATAACCTCAATGTAGTGTCAACATGGCCTCAACCAATGGATCCCAGTATAACCTCAATGTAGTGTCAACATAGCCTCAACCAATGGATCCCAGTATAACCCCAATGTAGTGTCAACATAGCCTCAACCAATAGATCCCCAATATAACCTCAATGTAGTGTCAACATGGAATGTATTCCAAATGGCACCCTATCCCCTATATAGTTCACTACTTTTGACCAGGGCCCATAGTAGTGGACTACATAGGGAATACGGTGTGATTTGAGACATGCCCATAGTCCCAATATAGCCTCAACCAGGGCCCATAGTAGTGGACTACATAGGGAATATGGTGTGATTTGAGACATGCCCATAGTCCCAATATAGCCTCAACCAGGGCCCATAGTAGTGGACTACATAGGGAATATGGTGTGATTTGAGACATGCCCATAGTCCCAATATAGCCTCAACCAGGGCCCATAGTAGTGGACTACATAGGGAATATGGTGTGATTTGAGACATGCCCATAGTCCCAATATAGCCTCAACCAGGGCCCATAGTAGTGGACTACATATACTACCACTACCAATATAGCCCATGGCAGCGCTGAGGTTCGCTGCACTTTCCACTATAAACAGGCCCACGCAACAGGACACAGGCTCAACGGAGCGGTCATGCTGCTCAATTGACTGTCCATGTAGTAGAACTAACCCTGTCTGTCTGTCTGTCTGTCTCCACCTCTCTGTCTGTCTATTTCCACCTTTCTGTCTGTCTATTTCTGCCTTTCTGTCTGTCTCCCTCTCTCCATGTCTGTCTGTCTATTTCCACCTCTCTGTCTGTCTATTTCTGCCTTTGTCTGTCTCCCTCTGTCTGTCTATTTCTGCCTTTCTGTCTGTCTCCCTCTGTCTGTCTATTTCCGCCTTTCTGTCTGTCTATTTCCACCTTTCTGTCTGTCTCCCTCTGTCTGTCTATTTCTGCCTTTGTCTGTCTCCCTCTGTCTGTCTATTTCTGCCTTTCTGTCTGTCTCCCTCTGTCTGTCTATTTCTGCCTTTCTGTCTGTCTCCCTCTGTCTGTCTATTTCCGCCTTTCTGTCTGTCTATTTCTGCCTTTCTGTCTGTCTCCCCTCTGTCTGTCTATTTCTGCCTTTCTGTCTGTCTCCCTCTGTCTGTCTATTTCTGCCTTTCTGTCTGTCTCCCTCTGTCTGTCTATTTCCGCCTTTCTGTCTGTCTATTTCCACCTTTCTGTCTGTCTCCCTCTGTCTGTCTATTTCTGCCTTTGTCTGTCTCCCTCTGTCTGTCTATTTCTGCCTTTCTGTCTGTCTCTCTGTCTGTCTATTTCTGCCTTTCTGTCTGTCTCCCTCTGTCTGTCTATTTCCGCCTTTCTGTCTGTCTATTTCCACCTCTCTGTCTGTCTATTTCTGCCTTTCTGTCTGTCTCCCTCTGCCTGTCTATTTCCACCTCTCTGTCTGTCTATTTCCACCTCTCTGTCTGTCTATTTGCCTTTCTGTCTGTCTATTTCTGCCTTTCTGTCTGTCTCCTCTCTCCATGTCTGTCTGTCTATTTCCGCCTTTCTGTCTGTCTATTTCCACCTCTCTGTCTGTCTATTTCTGCCTTTCTGTCTGTCTCCCTCTGTCTGTCTATTTCCACCTCTCTGTCTGTCTATTTCCGCCTTTCTGTCTGTCTATTTCCACCTTTCTGTCTGTCTCCCTCTGTCTGTCTATTTCTGCCTTTGTCTGTCTCCCTCTGTCTGTCTATTTCTGCCTTTCTGTCTGTCTCCCTCTGTCTGTCTATTTCTGCCTTTCTGTCTGTCTCCCTCTGTCTGTCTATTTCCGCCTTTCTGTCTGTCTATTTCTGCCTTTCTGTCTGTCTCCCTCTGCCTTTCTGTCTGTCTCCCTCTGTCTGTCTATTTCTGCCTTTCTGTCTGTCTCCCTCTGTCTGTCTATTTCCGCCTTTCTGTCTGTCTATTTCTGCCTTTCTGTCTGTCTCCCTCTCTCCATGTCTGTCTGTCTATTTCCGCCTTTCTGTCTGTCTATTTCCACCTCTCTGTCTGTCTATTTCTGCCTTTCTGTCTGTCTCCCTCTGTCTGTCTATTTCCACCTCTCTGTCTGTCTATTTCCACCTCTCTGTCTGTCTATTTCCGCCTTTCTGTCTGTCTATTTCTGCCTTTCTGTCTGTCTCCCTCTCTCCATGTCTGTCTGTCTATTTCCGCCTTTCTGTCTGTCTATTTCCACCTCTCTGTCTGTCTATTTCTGCCTTTCTGTCTGTCTCCCTCTGTCTGTCTATTTCCACCTCTCTGTCTGTCTATTTCCGCCTTTCTGTCTGTCTATTTCTGCCTTTCTGTCTGTCTCCCTCTCTCCATGTCTGTCTGTCTATTTCCGCCTTTCTGTCTGTCTATTTCCACCTCTCTGTCTGTCTATTTCTGCCTTTGTCTGTCTCCCTCTGTCTGTCTATTTCTGCCTTTCTGTCTGTCTCCCTCTCTCCATGTCTGTCTGTCTATTTCCACCTCTCTGTCTGTCTATTTCTGCCTTTGTCTGTCTCCCTCTGTCTGTCTATTTCTGCCTTTCTGTCTGTCTCCCTCTGTCTGTCTATTTCCGCCTTTCTGTCTGTCTATTTCCACCTTTCTGTCTGTCTCCCTCTGTCTGTCTATTTCTGCCTTTCTGTCTGTCTCCCTCTCTCCATGTCTGTCTGTCTGTCTCCACCTCTCTGTCTGTCTATTTCTGCCTTTCTGTCTGTCTATTTCCACCTTTCTGTCTGTCTCCCTCTGTCTGTCTATTTCTGCCTTTCTGTCTGTCTCCCTCTCTCCATGTCTGTCTGTCTGTCTCCACCTTTCTGTCTGTCTATTTCCGCCTTTCTGTCTGTCTCCCTCTCTCCATGTCTGTCTGTCTGTCTCCACCTCTCTGTCTGTCTATTTCTGCCTTTCTGTCTGTCTCCCTCTCTCCATGTCTGTCTGTCTGTCTCCACCTCTCTGTCTGTCTCCCTCTCTCCATGTCTGTCTGTCTGTCTCCACCTCTCTGTCTGTCTATTTCTGCCTTTCTGTCTGTCTCCCTCTGTCTGTCTCTCTCTCTGTCTGTTTGTCTCCCTCTCTCCATGTCTGTCTCCCTCCCTCTCTCTCACTCTCTGTCTGTCTCCCTCTCTCCATGTCTGTCTGTCTGTCTCCACCTCTCTGTCTGTCTATTTCCGCCTTTCTGTCTGTCTATTTCCGCCTGTCTCCCTCTCTCCATGTCTGTCTGTCTCCCTCTGTCTGTCTCTCTCTCTGTCTGTTTGTCTCCCTCTGTCTGTCTCTCTCTCTCTCTCTCTCTGTCTGTCTGTCTCCCTCTCTCCATGTCTGTCTCCCTCCCTCTGTCTGTCTGTCTCCCTCTGTCTGTCTCTCTCTCTGTCTGTTTGTCTCCCTCTGTCTGTCTCTCTCTCTCTCACTCTCTGTCTGTCTCCCTCTCTCCATGTCTGTCTGTCTGTCTGTCTGTCTGTCTGTCTGTCTGTCTGTCTGTCTGTCTGTCTGTCTGTCTGTCTGTCTGTCTGTCTGTCTCTCTCTCTCTCTCTCTCTTTATCTACTATTGTTATATATAAATTGTTATCTGTTCTGCTGCTCAACCTACCTAAGCCTGAACTTAACCTCAGGTTAACCCCTAATTAATAGATACTAGGTTCATGTTGGATCTCCAACATTCCCCCGGTAATGAGCGGTCTGATTAAAGAATTAACCGCTGACACATCACATAAACCTGGTGTGATTCTTGGCCCAAATTCTGTTCTCTCGCTCTCCAACCTCTAGACAGGAAGGTGTGTGTCAGTTGTCAGAGCAGTACATGGTTGGTTGGCAGCAGATTCTGGCAGCAATCTCTGATTCCCATCGTGTTGCTGTTAGAAGGTGAGATGTACTACAGGACCTAATACAGACCAGACATATTATACTGCAGGACCTAGTACAGACCAGACATATTGTACTACAGGACCTAGTACAAACCAGACCAGACATATTGTACTGCAGGACCTAATACAGACCAGACATATTGTACTGCAGGGCCTAATACAGACCAGACCAGACATATTGTACTACAGGACCTAATACAGACCAGACCAGATATATTGTACTACAGGACCTAATACAGACCAGACCAGATATATTGTACTACAGGACCTAATACAGACCAGACCAGATATATTGTACTGTAGGACCTAATACAGACCAGACATATTGTACTGCAGGGCCTAATACAGACCAGACATATTGTACTGCAGGGCCTAATACAGACCAGACCAGACATATTGTACTGCAGGACCTAATACAGACCAGACATATTGTACTACAGGACCTAATACAGACCAGACATATTGTACTACAGGACCTAGTACAGACCAGACATATTGTACTACAGGACCTAATACAGACCAGACATATTGTACTGCAGGACCTAGTACAGACCAGACATATTGTACTACAGGACCTAATACAGACCAGACAAGATATATTGTACTACAGGACCTAATACAGACCAGACATATTGTACTACAGACCAGACCAGACATATTGTACTGCAGGACCAGACACACCTGAAACACCGTCACATTGCTGGGAATGATCAGCCGTTCATCTGGAAAAATATATCTGTCCTTTTAACCGTGTATACTATATTATAATACTATATTATATACACATGACAACACCAACGGATAACACCGCGTGCTCTTGGTGAAATGTCTAAATCAGTGATCACCAACCGGTCGATCGCCATCGACTTGTCAATGTCCAAGGCATTTCTAGTCGATCGTGAAATATTTCTGTAAAAAAAAACCAACGATGAAGCATTGTGTTCCTATTTTTTGTTGTTGTCTCGGGCTGTTGAGGGTAGACGCAGCCAATTCAACTGCCCTGCGCGCCGGGTAGGCAAACTGTTGCCATTTCACGTGTCTGAAGGTACAAACTCTGCCTTCCCGGTGGGCCCGGAGAGGAAATCAAGTGCACCATGTTTCCGCTGGCCAATCAGATTGCTCAGATCACCGAATCTGCAGTAACGTAGCAGGCGTGAAAGAAAGCTACGGCAAAATTTGATACTGTGAGATTTCAAAACTTTTTAAACCATGACTAGAAAGAGACTGTCAACGAATACAACAAAGAGCTGTTGTTTTTATGAGTGACTTCATGTTTACGTTTTTACTCAGCACTGTCAAAACTTTGTATTCAACACTTTTATAAACCACAAAATGCGCGTTCTTCCTATTTCCAGTCAGCGCTACAATAAGCAGTGCAGCAGTAATGAATGAGGAGGAAAGTGGATCTATAGGCCTTGTTGTTGTTGTTATTAGCGGCTTTGGTCTTTTTTAAATATCAAGGAATGTTTCAATTCCTCTGTTCGTAGAAGTAACAACATGAATTTGTGCACGAGGCAGAAATAATGCGGTGCGACTCGGGAGTTTCGTCATCAGCTGGAAGACGGTGTCCCTTTTTGGTCAGAGTCAGTGGAGGAAAGGGAGAGCGGAGGGATGTTGAGAGACGGGCCCTCAGATGCAGGCTGGTGCCCAGTGAAATAAAAAACAAAGTATTTAGATGTGTGCTTACTCAGCTGTGCCAACTAATACAACAATGGATCTATTACCTATTACCGGTGTGATGATATAGCCTGCCCTACCTCAAATTTTGAAATATAATTTTAAAAAAATGTCCTGAACAACAATGGATTGGCAGGTATATTCAAGCAAAGTCAATATGTGGTGATAATGTATTGGGCCTATAGCCTACTGTTCAAACCTCATTGCTACAGAACTGTTTTTAATTGGTTAATGTTGCATAGGCTTACCTTTTTCATGTCATGTTAATAAAAAATCAGAGCGGTAGATCTCAGCATTTTGACTCAGGAAGTGATCCTGACTCAGGAAGTGATCTTGACTCAGGAAGTGATCTTTCAGGAAGTGATATGGACTCAGGAAGTGATCTTTAGTGATATTGACTCAGGAAGTGATCTTGACTCAGGAAGTGATAGGAAGTGATCTTAACTCAGGAAGTGATCTTGACTCAGAAACTGATCTTAACTCAGGAAGTGATATTGACTCAACTGATCTTGAATCTGACTCAGGAAGTGATCTTGACTCAGGAAGTGATCTTGACTCAGGAAGTGATATTGACTCAGAAACTGATCTTGACTCAGAAACTGATCTTGACTCAGGAAGTGATCTTAACTCAGGAAGTGATATTGACTCAGGAAGTGATCTTGACTCAGGAAGTGATATTGACTCAGGAAGTGATCTTGACTCAGGAAGTGATATTGACTCAGGAAGTGATCTTGACTCAGGAAGTGATATTGACTCAGGAAGTGATCTTAACTCAGGAAGTGATCTTGACTCAGAAACTGATCTTAACTCAGGAAGTGATATTGACTCAGAAACTGATCTTGACTCAGAAACTGATCTTGACTCAGGAAGTGATCTTAACTCAGGAAGTGATCTTTCAGAAACTGATCTTAACTCAGGAAGTGATATTGACTCAGAAACTGATCTCGACTCAGAAACTGATCTGGACTCAGGAAGTGATCTTGACTCAGGAAGTGATCTTGACTCAGGAAGTGATATTGACTCAGGAAGTGATCTTGACTCAGAAACTGATCTTGACTCAGGAAGTGATCTTAACTCAGGAAGTGATCTTGACTCAGAAACTGATCTTAACTCAGGAAGTGATATTGACTCAGAAACTGATCTTGACTCAGAAACTGATCTTGACTCAGGAAGTGATCTTAACTCAGGAAGTGATATTGACTCAGAAACTGATCTTGACTCAGAAACTGATCTGGACTCAGGAAGTGATCTTGACTCAGGAAGTGATATTGACTCAGAAACTGATCTTGACTCAGAAACTGATCTGGACTCAGGAAGTGACTCAGGAAGTGATCTTGACTCAGGAAGTGATCTTAACTCAGGAAGTGATATGGACTCAGGAAGTGATCTTGACTCAGGAAGTGATATTGACTCAGGAAGTGATCTTGACTCAGGAAGTGATATTGACTCAGGAAGTGATCTTAACTCAGGAAGTGATCTTGACTCAGGAAGTGATCTTGACTCAGGAAGTGATATTGACTCAGAAACTGATCTTGACTCAGAAACTGATCTTGACTCAGGAAGTGATATTGACTCAGAAACTGATCTGGACTCAGGAAGTGATCTTGACTCAGGAAGTGATCTTGACTCAGGAAGTGATATTGACTCAGAAACTGATCTTGACTCAGAAACTGATCTGGACTCAGGAAGTGATCCTGACTCAGGAAGTGATCTTGACTCAGGAAGTGATCTTAACTCAGGAAATGGACTCAGGAAGTGATCTTGACTCAGGAAGTGATATTGACTCAGGAAGTGATCTTGACTCAGGAAGTGATATTGACTCAGGAAGAAACTCAGGAAGTGATCTTTCAGAAACTGATCTTAACTCAGTGATATTGACTCAGTGATCTTGACTTGATCTTGACTCAGGAAGTGATCTTAACTCAGGAAGTGATCTTGACTCAGAAACTGATCTTAACTCAGGAAGTGATATTGACTCAGAAACTGATCTCGACTCAGAAACTGATCTGACTCAGGAAGTGATCTTGACTCAGGAAGTGATCTTGACTCAGGAAGTGATATTGACTCAGGAAGTGATCTTGACTCAGGAAGTGATATTGACTCAGGAAGTGATCTTAACTCAGGAAGTGATCTTGACTCAGAAACTGATCTTAACTCAGGAAGTGATATTGACTCAGAAACTGATCTTGACTCAGAAACTGATCTTGACTCAGGAAGTGATCTTAACTCAGGAAGTGATCTTGACTCAGAAACTGATCTTAACTCAGGAAGTGATATTGACTCAGAAACTGATCTTGACTCAGAAACTGATCTTGACTCAGGAAGTGATCTTAACTCAGGAAGTGATATTGACTCAGAAACTGATCTTGACTCAGGAAGTGATATTGACTCAGAAACTGATCTTGACTCAGAAACTGATCTGGACTCAGGAAGTGACCCTGACTCAGGAAGTGATCTTGACTCAGGAAGTGATCTTAACTCAGGAAGTGATATGGACTCAGGAAGTGATCTTGACTCAGGAAGTGATATTGACTCAGGAAGTGATCTTGACTCAGGAAGTGATCTTGACTCAGGAAGTGATCTTAACTCAGGAAGTGATCTTGACTCAGAAACTGATCTTAACTCAGGAAGTGATATTGACTCAGAAACTGATCTTGACTCAGAAACTGATCTTGACTCAGGAAGTGATCTTAACTCAGGAAGTGATATTGACTCAGAAACTGATCTTGACTCAGAAACTGATCTGGACTCAGGAAGTGATCTTGACTCAGGAAGTGATCTTGACTCAGGAAGTGATATTGACTCAGAAACTGATCTTGACTCAGAAACTGATCTGGACTCAGGAAGTGATCTTGACTCAGAAAAGGTTGGTGACCACACTGGTCTACACTACCAATGCCCCACTGAAATGTGCCATTCACAATGCTTATGAGTAAATACAGAAATACTTTATTCTTAAAACAGATGTACAATATCTTACAAATACAAAGGATAAAATATCTTTGTCTAGATCCTGTTAAATGTGTTATTTAGACAGAGTGTGTGAAATGCTCCTCTGTTTCCACAACAACATCTAGAGGGGAGATTATTTTCTGTACAGCTACATTCCATATATATTTACAATGTGCTTGTTTATTTGGCTAACAAGTAAAAACTATTACCATGTAAAAAACACACGCACAAATGCAGACACACACACACACACACACACACTGTACATACAATCCTTGTGAGAATAGAGCTCCACGTCATCATCATTTCTGTTATCATTTCAATATGGCTCATTATTACATTATTACACAGACTGTCAATTCATTACCCCACATGTTAGAACACAGGAACATTACCCCACTCCCCCAACATGTTAGAATACATTACCCCACTCCCCCAACATGTTAGAATACATTACCCCACTCCCCCAACATGTTAGAATACATTACCCTACTCCCCCAACATGTTAGAATACAGGAACATTACCCAACTCCCTCAACATTCTAGAATACATTACCCTACTCCCCCACATGTTAGAATACAGGAACATTACCCAACTCCCTCAACATTCTAGAATACATTACCCTACTCCCCCACATGTTAGAATACAGGAACATTACCCAACTCCCTCAACATTCTAGAATACATTACCCTACTCCCCCCACATGTTAGAATACAGGAACATTACCCAACTCCCTCAACATTCTAGAATACATTACCCCACTCCCCCCACATGTTAGAATAGTCTTTGGTTATAAACTCTTCCAATGTCATGTCCTGTAATCTCAGTCTTTGGTTATAATCTCTTCCATTGTCATGTCCTGTAATCTCAGTCTTTGGTTATAAACTCTTCCAATGTCATGTCCTGTAATCTCAGTTTTCGGTTATAATCTCTTCCATTGTCATGTCCTGTAATCTCAGTCTTTGGTTATAAACTCTTCCAATGTCGTGTCCTGTAATCTCAGTCTTTGGTTATAATCTCTTCCAATGTCATGTCCTGTAATCTCAGTCTTTGGTTATAATCTCTTCCAATGTCATGTCCTGTAATCTCAGTTTTCGGTTATAATCTCTTCCATTGTCATGTCCTGTAATCTCAGTCTTTGGTTATAAACTCTTCCAATGTCATGTCCTGTAATCTCAGTCTTTGGTTATAAACTCTTCCATTGTCATGTCCTGTAATCTCAGTCTTTGGTTATAATCTCTTCCATTGTCATGTCCTGTCCTCTTCAGTGGGTAAACCTCCAATATAATACAGTACAGTACATCCAAATACTGTAAACTGTACATACTTATTTTATACAGTATAAATACTGTATGCATTCTGGTAATACAATACTGAAGAGTATAAGCAGTACAGTACAGTAATACAGTACATTCACTGTCCTGGCTATCTTCCAGGTGTGGGCTGTTTGTTTGGGTATGGCTGTTTAGTTCCCATAACAACGTGAGTGGTGTGTTTGTGACATACTGACATTCTAGTCCTGGGTTCCATGTCCTCTCTCCCTTCCCTCACTTCTCATCGCTCACAGAGCTCTCCACCGCTACTTTGATCTCTTCTATCCGTTCTGCTACTATCGTCTGTCGTTCTTCTTCGGGTCTTGTCGGTATCTTCTGTTCCTCCGCTGGTATCTTCTCGTCGGAGCTGCTGCGGCTGGACAGTTTCTCCATCTCGTCTTCTATCTCGCTGAAGCGTTCGGCCACGCACTGGGCTGTGAGCCTGGCCTCCGGGTCGTGGTCCCAACACTCCTCTATGGAGCCGCACACTATGGCTATGCCCTGTAGGAGGAGGTAGACAACAGGAGCAGAGAATTATAACCAAGCTACTGAGCACTGAGACATATACATAGGATTTGATGTGTGTGAGTGAATGAGAAAGAAAGAGAGGTTAGAGAGAGAGATAAGAAGGTAGGTAGGTAGGTAAGTCAAGAAAGAGAGAGAGAGAGAGGAGGGAAGAAAGAGAGAGAGGGGGGAAGAGAGAGAGCGAGGGAGAGAGAGAGGGAAGAGAGTGAGCGAGGGAGGGAAGAGAGAGAGAGAGAGAGAGGGAGGGAAGAGAGAGCAAGAAGGAAAGAGAGTGTGTGTGTCTCTCCCAGTCTGTTACCTGGTGGTTGATCCAGCTGTCTGGGATCTCAGGTCTTCCTCTGTCTCTGAGGAGGTGATCCTTCATGCTCTCCACACCAGGATGCATCTGAACTTTACAGCCATATGGAGGTTCATAGTCCTTCACCTCTGGAACACACAGAGATACAACCAATTAGATCACCTCTGGAACACACAGAGAGAGACAACCAATTAGATCACCTCTGGAACACACAGAGAGACAACCAATTAGATCACCTCTGGAACACACAGAGTCAACCAATTAGATCACCTCTGGAACACACAGAGAGAGACAACCAATTTGATCACCCCCGGAACACACAGAGTCAACGAATTAGATCACCTCTGGAACACAGAAAGACACAACCAATCAATTTACATCTCTAACACAAACAAACACAGCCAAACAAATCAACACCACAAACCACAGCCTTCATCTGTCAAGTCACAGGCGTTTTGCTACACTCACATTAACATCTGCTGACCATGTGTGTATGTGACAAATAACATGTGATTTGAAATCCACCCGTTTTTATGACAGTAAAACATCTACAGAATAAAGCTCAGCTTCAAACTGCATCATATGAGGTTATGGATACCTACAGCATGTAATGTTATGTTACAGTAGAGTTAATATAGAGAGCTGTTGTTATGTTACAGTAGAGTTAATATAGAGAGCTGTTGTTATGTTATGTTATGGTAGAGTTAATATAGAGAGCTGTTGTTATGTTACAGTAGAGTTAATATAGAGAGCTGTTGTTATGTTACAGTAGAGTTAATATAGAGAGCTGTTGTTATGTTACAGTAGAGTTAATATAGAGAGCTGTTGTTATGTTACAGTAGAGTTAATATAGAGAGCTGTTGTTATGTTATGTTATAGTAGAGTTAATATAGAGAGCTGTTGTTATGTTATGTTATAGTAGAGTTAATATAGAGAGCTGTTGTAATGTTACAGTAGAGTTAATATAGAGAGCTGTTGTTATGTTACAGTAGAGTTAATATAGAGAGCTGTTGTTATGTTATGTTATGGTAGAGTTAATATAGAGAGCTGTTGTTATGTTACAGTAGAGTTAATATAGAGAGCTGTTGTTATGTTACAGTAGAGTTAATATAGAGAGCTGTTGTTATGTTACAGTAGAGTTAATATAGAGAGCTGTTGTTATGTTACAGTAGAGTTAATATAGAGAGCTGTTATGTTATAGAGTTAATTACTGTTGTTATGTTATAGTAGAGTTAATATAGAGAGCTGTTGTTATGTTATGTTATAGTAGAGTTAATATAGAGAGCTGTTGTTATGTTATGTTATAGTAGAGTTAATATAGAGAGCTGTTGTAATGTTACAGTAGAGTTAATATAGAGAGCTGTTGTTATGTTATAGTAGAGTTAATATAGAGAGCTGTTGTTATGTTACAGTAGAGTTAATATAGAGAGCTGTTATTATGTTACAGTAGAGTTAATATAGAGAGCTGTTGTTATGTTATAGTAGAGTTAATATAGAGAGCTGTTGTTATGTTACAGTAGAGTTAATATAGAGAGCTGTTGTTATGTTACAGTAGAGTTAATATAGAGAGCTGTTGTTATGTTACAGTAGAGTTAATATAGAGAGCTGTTGTTATGTTACAGTAGAGTTAATATAGAGAGCTGTTGTTATGTTACAGTAGAGTTAATATAGAGAGCTGTTGTTATGTTACAGTAGAGTTAATATAGAGAGCTGTTGTTATGTTACAGTAGAGTTAATATAGAGAGCTGTTGTTATGTTACAGTAGAGTTAATATAGAGAGCTGTTGTAATGTTATGTTATAGTAGAGTTAATATAGAGAGCTGTTGTTATGTTACAGTAGAGTTAATATAGAGAGCTGTTGTTATGTTATGTTAGAGTAGAGTTAATATAGAGAGCTGTTGTTATGTTACAGTAGAGTTAATATAGAGAGCTGTTGTTATGTTATGTTAGAGTAGAGTTAATATAGAGAGCTGTTGTTATGTTACAGTAGAGTTAATATAGAGAGCTGTTGTTATGTTAGAGTAGAGTTAATATAGAGAGCTGTTATTATGTTACAGTAGAGTTAATATAGAGAGCTGTTGTTATGTTACAGTAGAGTTAATATAGAGAGCTGTTATTATGTTAGAGTAGAGTTAATATAGAGAGCTGTTATTATGTTACAGTAGAGTTAATATAGAGAGCTGTTGTTATGTTATGGTAGAGTTAATACAGAGAGCTGTTGTTATGTTACAGTAGAGTTAATATAGAGAGCTGTTATTATGTTACAGTAGAGTTAATATAGAGAGCTGTTGTTATGTTACAGTAGAGTTAATATAGAGAGCTGTTATTATGTTAGAGTAGAGTTAATATAGAGAGCTGTTATTATGTTACAGTAGAGTTAATATAGAGAGCTGTTGTTATGTTACAGTAGAGTTAATATAGAGAGCTGTTGTTATGTTACAGTAGAGTTAATATAGAGAGCTGTTGTTATGTTACAGTAGAGTTAATATAGAGAGCTGTTATTATGTTACAGTAGAGTTAATATAGAGAGCTGTTGTTATGTTACAGTAGAGTTAATATAGAGAGCTGTTGTTATGTTACAGTAGAGTTAATATAGAGAGCTGTTGTTATGTTACAGTAGAGTTAATATAGAGAGCTGTTGTTATGTTACAGTAGAGTTAATATAGAGAGCTGTTGTTATGTTACAGTAGAGTTAATATAGAGAGCTGTTGTTATGTTACAGTAGAGTTAATATAGAGAGCTGTTATTATGTTAGAGTAGAGTTAATATAGAGAGCTGTTATTATGTTACAGTAGAGTTAATATAGAGAGCTGTTGTTATGTTACAGTAGAGTTAATATAGAGAGCTGTTGTTATGTTATGGTAGAGTTAATACAGAGAGCTGTTGTTATGTTACAGTAGAGTTAATATAGAGAGCTGTTATTATGTTACAGTAGAGTTAATATAGAGAGCTGTTGTTATGTTACAGTAGAGTTAATATAGAGAGCTGTTATTATGTTAGAGTAGAGTTAATATAGAGAGCTGTTATTATGTTACAGTAGAGTTAATATAGAGAGCTGTTGTTATGTTACAGTAGAGTTAATATAGAGAGCTGTTGTTATGTTACAGTAGAGTTAATATAGAGAGCTGTTGTTATGTTACAGTAGAGTTAATATAGAGAGCTGTTGTTATGTTATGGTAGAGTTAATACAGAGAGCTGTTGTTATGTTACAGTAGAGTTAATATAGAGAGCTGTTATTATGTTACAGTAGAGTTAATATAGAGAGCTGTTGTTATGTTACAGTAGAGTTAATATAGAGAGCTGTTATTATGTTACAGTAGAGTTAATATAGAGAGCTGTTGTTATGTTACAGTAGAGTTAATATAGAGAGCTGTTGTTATGTTACAGTAGAGTTAATATAGAGAGCTGTTGTTATGTTACAGTAGAGTTAATATAGAGAGCTGTTATTATGTTACAGTAGAGTTAATATAGAGAGCTGTTGTTATGTTACAGTAGAGTTAATATAGAGAGCTGTTGTTATGTTACAGTAGAGTTAATATAGAGAGCTGTTGTTATGTTATAGTAGGGGGTAGATTTAGGGCATTGGCAACAGACGTGCTGAATATGGAGAATATAAAATATGTTTTGATGATTCTTGTATGGGAACAAAGTTGTGGCCTGGCACTTCTCTTGTGATCATTACTGGAATCAACAAACTTTAGCAATTCAAGCAATTAGCCCCCAAAAACTCAGAAATCCACAACCCATTGAAAACATCACAACTCTAATTAGTTGTATTATGTTTTCACGCTGAAAAACAGTTGAAGGAAATTGAAAGATCATTCCCCCGAGCCAAAGATTATAAAACACAAAGTTCTGGGAGATCGTCCAGACCTCATGAAACTGAACTCACAACAGCTGCAAAGTGTGATGGTTTCACAGCATGTTAACTAACAGCTGATCTAGGAACAGATCCCACAGTCTGTGGTGCTGTCTGTGTCAGGTTCATAGTGTTAACTAACAGCTGATCTAGGAACAGATCCCACAGTCTGTGGTGCTGTCTGTTCTGGGATATCGTCCAGATCTCATGAAACTGAACTCACAACAGCTGATCTAGGAACAGATCCCACAGTCTGTGGTGCTGTGTCAGGTTCATAGTGTTACCTAACAGCTGATCTAGGAACAGATCCCACAGTCTGTGGTGCTGTCTGTGTCAGGTTCATAGTGTTAACTAATAGCTGATCTAGGAACAGATCCCACAGTCTGTGGTGCTGTCTGTGTCAGGTTCATAGTGTTAACTAACAGCTGATCTAGAACCAGTCTGTGGTGCTGTGTCAGGTGCATAGTGTTAACTAACAGCTGATCTAGGACCAGTGAAGGGAGGCACAAGGGCACAGACTGAAGACCTTCATTAGAGACAAGCAGAACACCAGATATAAGATTTCTCAAACTGAGCCCATGCAAAAATGACCCAGTCTAAAGGAATAGAATTCACAGGGCAGTGTGTTACATCCTCCAGGAGAGGTCACAGAGGTCAAGAACACCCAGTCAGGTAGAGGTATCCTCCAGGAGAGGTCACAGAGGTCAGGAACAGCCAGTCAGGTAGAGGTATCCTCCAGGAGAGGTCACAGAGGTCAGGAACAGCCAGTCAGGTAGAGGTATCCTCCAGGAGAGGTCACAGAGGTCACAGAGGTCAAGAACACCCAGTCAGGTAGAAGTCACAGAGGTCAAGAACACCCAGTCAGGTAGAGGTATCGTCCAGGAGAGGTCACAGAGGTCAGGAACAGCCAGTCAGGTAGAGGTATCCTCCAGGAGAGGTCACAGAGGTCAGGAACACCCAGTCAGGTAGAGGTATCGTCCAGGAGAGGTCACAGAGGTCAGGAACACCCAGTCAGGTAGAGGTATCGTCCAGGAGAGGTCACAGAGGTCAGGAACACCCAGTCAGGTAGAGGTATGCTCCAGGAGAGGTCACAGAGGTCAGGAACACCCAGTCAGGTAGAGGTCACAGAGGTCAGGAACAGCCAGTCAGGTAGAGGAATCGTCCAGGAGAGGTCACAGAGGTCAGGAACACCCAGTCAGAGGTATCCTCCAGGAGAGGTCACAGAGGTCAAGAACACCCAGTCAGGTAGAGGTATCCTCCAGGAGAGGTCACAGAGGTCAGGAACAGCCAGTCAGGTAGAGGAATCGTCCAGGAGAGGTCACAGAGGTCAAGAACACCCAGTCAGGTAGAGGTATCCTCCAGGAGAGGTCACAGAGGTCAGGAACAGCCAGTCAGGTAGAGGTATCGTCCAGGAGAGGTCACAGAGGTCAGGAACAGCCAGAGAGGTCACAGAGGTCAGGAAGGTCACAGAGATTAATCAACAGCTTGTTTGGACCAGTACAGTACAAGGTCCTTGACTGGTGTGTTACAGGGTCCTGAATCGCTGTGTGGACCCACAGGAAGTGGAGAGGCCAGAATGGAACCCCGGTCCCGGTCGGACAGGAAACCCAGCTAGGGCAGGGATCGGACCGGGGACCCTGAAGAAGAAGCTGACTCCACAAGCCCAACACATCCTGTTTTTGACAAGTAGACATGCCCTGTTCCCCCCCCTGTTCTGTTTCAGCTTCTTTTAAACAGAACACACCCAGGGAGTGTCCCCTGAACGGGGCCCTATTCCCTATATAGCATATGGGGGCTCTGGTCTAAAGTAGTGCACTACATTATGAAACAGGGTGGTTCCTGGACACAGACCCAGACTGTGGGATCTAGTTATTTCTGCTGCTTCTTCAGTTATCCTCTATTTGAAGACCTGCTGTGTTTTCTGCTGAAATGGAATAAATAGCCCAGCTGTTTACCTGACCTGAGAACAGTTATTCACCGAGGTCTGACCTGAGAACAGTTATAAACCGAGGTCTGACCTGAGAACAGTTATTCACCGAGGTCTGACCTGAGAACAGTTATAAACCGAGGTCTGACCTGAGAACAGTTATTCACCGAGGTCTGACCTGAGAACAGTTATAAACCGAGGTCTGACCTGACCTGAGAACAGTTATCTCACAACAGAGGTCTGACCTGAGAACAGTTATTCACCGAGGTCTGACCTGAGAACAGTTATTCACCGAGGTCTGACCTGAGAACAGTTATAAACCGAGGTCTGACCTGAGAACAGTTATTCACCGAGGTCTGACCTGAGAACAGTTATAAACCGAGGTCTGACCTGACAACAGTTATAAACCGAGGTCTGACCTGAGAACAGTTATTCACCGAG
>NW_024609189.1:70000-75000 GCF_018296145.1 Oncorhynchus tshawytscha
TTGTGGCTAACACATTGTGACCTAGTTAGCTAATGTGACCATTAGCTGTGGTAGAGCTGCAGACAGAGAAGCAGAGCCAACAGGCAGACTTCCATTCTGCTGACAGCATCTAGCATTGTAAGCAGGCCTGTTCAGACTTGAAGAGAACTGTCAATATTGTACAACACAAACACAACTCAAAACCTGACTGTTGAGACTGTTATAGAATTGTCAACTCTCCCCACAGTTATATACACTATAAATACAGTAGTATGTGGACAACCCTTCAAATTAGTGGTTTCCGCTATTTCAGCCACAGCCGTTGATGACAGGTGTATACAATCGAGCACACAGCCATGCAATCTCCATAGACAAACATTGGCAATGGAATGGTCTTGCTGAAGAACTCAGTGACTTTCAACGTGGCACCGTCATAGGATGCCGCCTTTCCAACAAGTCAGTTTGTCACATTTCTGCACTGCTAGAGCTGCCCTGATCAACTGTAAATGCTGTTATTGTGAAGTGGAAACGTCTAGGAGCAACAACGTCTCAGCCTCGAAGTGGTAGGCCACACAAGCTCGCAGAACAAGCGCTAAAGCGTGAAGCGCATAAAGATTATCTGTCCTCGGTTCCAACACTCAAGCGTCACCATCTGGCAGTCCGACAAAACAAATCTGGGTTTGGCGAATGCCAGGAGAACGCTACCTGCCCCAATGCATGGTGCCAACTGTAAAGTTTGGCGGAGGAGGAAAAATGGTCTGGTGCTGTTTTTCATGGTTTGGGCCCCTTAGTTCCAGTGAAGGGAAATGTTAATGCTACACAATGACATTCTAGATGATTCTGTGCTTGAAACTTTGTGGCAACAGTTTGGGGAAGGCCCTTTCCTGTTTCAGCATGACAATGTCTCTGTGCGCAAAGTGAGGTCCATACAGAAATGGTTTGTCGAGATCAGTGTGGAAGAACTTGACTGACCTGCACAGAGCCCTGACCTCGACCCCATCGAACACCTTTGGGATGAATTGAACGCAGACTGCGAGCCAGGCCTAATCTCCCAACATCTGTGCGCGACCTCACTAATGCTCTTGTGCCTGAATGGAAGCAAGTCCCTGCAGCAATGTTCCAACATCTAGTGGAAAGCCTTCCCAGAAGAGTGGAGGCTGTTATAGCCGCAATGTTCCTACATCTAGTGGAAAGCCTTCCCAGAAGAGTGGAGGATGTTATAGCAGCAATGTTCCAACATCTAGTGGAAAGCCTTCCCAGAAGAGTGGAGGCTGTTATAGCAGCAAAGGGGAGGACCAACTCCATATTAATGCCCATGATTTTGGAAAGAGATGTTTGACGAGCAGCTGTCCACATACTTTTGGTCAGGTAGTGTACACCGAGTGTACAAAACATTAGGAACACCTTCCTAATATTGAGTTGCACCCCCTTTTGCTCTCAGAACCGCCTCAATTAATCCGGACCTGGATTCTACAAGGTGTCGAAAGCCTTCCACAGGGATGCTGGCCCCAAGTTGACTCCAATGCTTCCCACAGTTGTGTCAAGTTATCTGGATGTCCTTTGGGTGGTGGACCATTCTTGATACAGTTGAGCGTGAAAACCCAGCAGCGTTGCAGTTCTTGACACAAACCGGTGCACCTGGTACCTACTACCATACCCTGTTCAAAGGCACTTGAATCTTTTGTCTTGTTCATTCACCCTCTGAACGGCACACAGACACACAATCCATGTCTCAATTGTCTCAAGGCTTAAAATACATTATTTAACCCGTCTCCTCTCCTTCATCTACACTGAATTAAAGTGGATTTAACATTTAACATGTGACAACAATAAGGGATCATATCTTTCACCTGGATTCACCTGGTCAGTCTGTGTCGTGGAAAGACCAAGTGTCCCTAATGATTTGTCCACTCGGTGTATGTGTGAGTTGTCAGTACTGAGCACTACACAGTTACGAGCTTGTCTGTGAACCATTGGTGCTCAGGCAGAAACAAACACTTCCTTATTTCAACTCATCGGGGAGTATAGGCCATCAACAGTAAGTAACTCGGTACCTCATGAAAACCAGAGAGACGGGAGAGCTGCAGTATCCAGAGAGAGAGAGAGAGAGAGAGAGACTGAGACTGAGACAGAGAGAGACACACAGAGAGAGAGATAGAGACAGAGAGAGACACAGAGAGAGAGAGATAGAGACAGAGACAGAGAGAGAGAGAGAGACAGAGAGAGAGACAGAGACAGAGAGAGAGACAGAGAGAGAGAGAGAGACAGAGACAGAGACAGAGAGAGAGAGAGAGAGAAAGAGAGAGAGAGAGAGAGAGAGACTGAGACTGAGACAGAGAGAGACACAGAGAGAGAGAGATAGAGACAGAGACAGAGAGAGAGAGAGAGACAGAGAGAGACAGAGAGAGAGAGACAGAGACAGAGACAGAGACAGAGACAGAGACAGAGACAGAGAGAGAGACAGAGACAGAGAGACAGAGAGGAAGTAGACTCCGTAGCCAGGGATACTGCTGTGGGGGTAGCTAACCTGGTGCTGTGGGGGTAGCTAACCTGGTGCTGTGGGGGTAGCTAACCTGGTGCTGTGGGGGTAGCTAACCTGGTGCTGTGGGGGTAGCTAACCTGGTGCTGTGGGGGTAGCTAACCTGGTGCTGTGGCTGTTGTTGCTGTAGGTGGAGATGGATGGAATGTCTGGCTGTAGGGGTCCCAGCTGCTGCCCACCCTACTATTCTGTCTCCCAGGGCCAGGCAGGGGCATTCCCCAGGCAGCCCTGCTCTGCCACCTGCTTCCCAGCTGCTGCCCACCCTACTACTCTGTCTCCCAGGGCCAGGCAGGGGCATTCCCCAGGCAGCCCTGCTCTGCCACCTGCTTCCCAGCTGCTGCCCACCCTACTACTCTGTCTCCCAGGGCCAGGCAGGGGCATTCCCCATCCTCCCCAGGCAGGCTGACTGGCAGGTCCTCTCCGCACCCTTGTCCTACTCCACTGCTTATAGACTGGCCGTCCTGCTGCCTGGTTCGGCCCACCGCAACCCTGGGCTAATTCAGGACACACAAATTCAATCCAGAAAGATAGAGGGACAGAGAGAGAGAGAGAGAGAGAGAGAGAGAGAGAGAGAGAGAGAGAGAGAGAGAGAGAGAGAGAGAGAGAGAGAGAGAGAGAGACACAGAGAGAGAGAGAGAGAGAGAGAGAGAGAGAGAGAGAGAGAGAGAGAGAGAGAGAGAGAGAGAGAGAGAGAGAGAGAGAGAGAGAGAGAGAGAGAGAGAGAGAGAGAGAGAGAGAGAGAGAGAGAGAGAGAGAGAGAGAGACAGAGAGAGAGAGAGAGAGCCTCAGAGAGAGAGAGAGAGAGAGAGAGAGAGAGACAGAGAGAGAGAGAGACAGAGAGAGAGACAGAGAAAGAGAGAGAGAGAGAGACAGAGAGAGAGACAGAGAGAGACAGAGAGAGAGAGAGACAGAGAGAGAGAGCGACAGAGAAACTTCTGTATGTGTAATGTTTACTGTTAATTTTTGTTGTTTTTCACTTTATATATTCACTTTGTATGTTGTCTACCTCACTTGCTTTGGCAATGTTAACACATGTTTCCCATGCCAATAAAGCCCTTGAATTGAATTGAATTGAATTGAGAGAGAGACACAGAGACAGAGAGAGAGAGAGAGAGAGAGAGAGAGAGAGAGAGAGAGAGAGAGAGAGAGAGAGAGAGAGAGAGAGACAGAGAGAGAGAGAGAGAGAGAGAGAGAGAGAGAGAGAGAGAGAGAGAGAGAGAGAGAGAGAGAGAGAGAGACAGAGAGAGAGAGAGAGAGAGAGGTGGAACTACCACAACAACAGCAGGGCTGTATTTGTGTCCCCTAGTCGTGCTGTTGTTGGCTTGAAGAGGCAAGAGGAGAAGTGCAGTCAGGCCACCACCAGTATCCATTTCACTGCAACTGTCCAAGATACATAGGCTGACTTCCCCCCCACCGTAGATAAGCCCTGGGAGAGAGGACTGGACCAGAGTCTCCTGTACTGGGTCTGATTTACAGTAGAGACACACACAACTACAACAGTCGCACACACACACGCACACACACACACACACACACACACACACATAGAGGAGCATTAGGAAGCTGAGAAGCCTCAGAGAAGCATTAGGAAGCTGAGAAGTCTCAGAAGAGCATTAGGAAGCTGAGAAGCCTCAGAGGAGCATTAGGAAGCTGAGAAGTCTCAGAGGAGCATTAGGAAGCTGAGAAGTCTCAGAGGAGCATTAGGAAGCTGAGAAGTCTCAGAAGAGCATTAGGAAGCTGAGAAGTCTCAGAGGAGCATTAGGAAGCTGAGAAGCCTCAGAGGAGCATTAGGAAGCCTGAGAAGCCTCAGAGGAGCATTAGGAAGCTGAGAAGCCTCAGAGAAGCATTAGGAAGCTGAGAAGTCTCAGAAGAGCATTAGGAAGCTGAGAAGTCTCAGAGGAGCATTAGGAAGCTGAGAAGTCTCAGAGGAGCATTAGGAAGCTGAGAAGTCTCAGAGGAGCATTAGGAAGCTGAGAAGTCTCAGAGGAGCATTAGGAAGCCTGAGAAGCCTCAGAGGAGCATTAGGAAGCTGAGAAGCCTCAGAGTAGCATTAGGAAGCCTGAGAAGCCTCAGAGGAGCATTAGGAAGCCTGAGAAGCCTCAGAGGAGCATTAGGAAGCTGAGAAGCCTCATTCCAGCTGAGAGGATTTATAATGTCTTCTATCTGTCTATTATCAGTGTTTTCATCAAGAGATGCCGGTCACAGACAGGTTAAAGAGTAGCACACACTGTCTAATACCTGCAATGCTTTCAAACATATGGCCACGTTTACACACACACACACACATACACCCCACTTCCCACTCCGAACTCACTCAATAACTCATTCACTTCCTCACACTCTCACAACACTCAGCCAGCTGAAACCAACCCATCTCCCCTCCTGCCCACTCTCTCACTCTCACACAACACTCTGAAGGGCTGTCAAACACAGCCAGCTGAAACCAACCCATCTCCCCACCTGCCCACTCTCACACTCTCAC
>NW_024609189.1:80000-87500 GCF_018296145.1 Oncorhynchus tshawytscha
TGCATCTTACTCAGTACTCTGATATCTCTGTAAACCATCACCCTCTCTGAACAGCGGGACGTAAGGCTGCATCTTACTCAGTACTCTGATATCTCTATAAAACATCACCCTCTCTGAACAGCGGGACGTAGACTACAGGTTGTGTTATAGGGTTTGTAAGGTCTTATGTTTACATCAGAAACAACACCAGTTTCCTCTCACCTGTCCGACTGTTGACAAGGCCGTCTACCGACAGTGTCATAAGGGCTGTAATGTTTACATCAACATCAACAACAACACCAGTTACCTCTCACCTGTCCGCTGTTTGCGAGATCATCCACTGTCATGGTGTTATCCAGTCTGAGCCCCAGTCCAAAGTCACACAGACAACAGGTCAGATCCTGCTTCACCAGGATGTTAGAGCTCTTCAGGTCGCGGTGTACGATGGGCACTTTGGGTCGCCCGCAGGCCGTGTGGTCACTGTGAAGGTGTGCCACCCCGCAGGCCAGGGACCCGCCCAGACCCCGTAGATCCTCCCAGGAGACCAGGTTACGGGTCAGGTACTCCTGAAGGTTTCCTCGGGGGTGGAAGGCTGTGATCAGCCAGTACTGCTTCGACATCTACAACGGACAAAAAGACACCAACAGAAACGGTTAGAAATGGTGTTGGGAACAATTAGCTTAAATCTAGAGACAGTGGACAACACAGTATGTATCTCTGTAATCTAGAGACAGTGGACAACACAGTATGTATCTCTGTAATCTAGAGACAGTGGACAACACAGTATGTATCTCTGTAATCTAGAGACAGTGGACAACACAGTATGTATCTCTGTAATCTAGAGACAGTGGACAACACAGTATGTATCTCTGTAATCTAGAGACAGTGGACAACACAGTATGTATCTCTGTAATCTAGAGACAGTGGACAACACAGTATGTATCTCTGTAATCTAGAGACAGTGGACAACACAGTATGTATCTCTGTAATCTAGAGACAGTGGACAACACAGTATGTATCTCTGTAATCTAGAGACAGTGGACAACACAGTATGTATCTCTGTAATCTAGAGACAGTGGACAACACAGTATGTATCTCTGTAATCTAGAGACAGTGGACAACACAGTATGTATCTCTGTAATCTAGAGACAGTGGACAACACAGTATGTATCTCTGTAATCTAGAGACAGTGGACAACACAGTATGTATCTCTGTAATCTAGAGACAGTGGACAACACAGTATGTATCTCTGTAATCTGACAGTGGACAACACAGTATGTATCTCTGTAATCTAGAGACAGTGGACAACACAGTATGTATCCCTGTAATCTAGAGACAGTGGACAACACAGTATGTATCCCTGTAATCTAGAGACAGTGGACAACACAGTATGTATCTCTGTAATCTAGAGACACAGTATGTATCTCTGTAATCTAGAGACAGTGGACAACACAGTATGTATCTCTGTAATCTAGAGACAGTGGACAACACAGTATGTATCTCTGTAATCTAGAGACAGTGGACTGTAACTAGAGACAGACAACACAGTATGTATCTCTGTAATCTAGAGACAGTGGACAACACAGTATGTATCTCTGTAATCTAGAGACAGTGGACAACACAGTATGTATCTCTGTAATCTAGAGACAGTGGACAACACAGTAGTATGTAGTGGACAACACAGTATGTATCTCTGTAATCTAGAGACAGTGGACAACACAGTATGTATCTCTGTAATCTAGAGACAGTGGACAACACAGTATGTATCTCTGTAATCTAGAGACAGTGGACAACACAGTATGTATCTCTGTAATCTAGAGACAGTGGACAACACAGTATGTATCTCTGTAATCTAGAGACAGTGGACAACACAGTATGTATCTCTGTAATCTAGAGACAGTGGACAACACAGTATGTATCTCTGTAATCTAGAGACAGTGGACAACACAGTATGTATCCCTGTAATCTAGAGACAGTGGACAACACAGTATGTATCCCTGTAATCTAGAGACAGTGGACAACACAGTATGTATCTCTGTAATCTAGAGACAGTGGACAACACAGTATGTATCTCTGTAATCTAGAGACAGTGGACAACACAGTATGTATCCCTGTAATCTAGAACTAGTGAACAACAATATACAGTATGTATCCCTGTGATCCCTTCAGTAAAGTGCAACAAAGATAACATAGGCTGCGATTAGGCCCAAGAAGTGCACTATATAGGGAATAGGGTGCCATTTGGGATGGAAGGAAACAGGGACGCTACACTACCTTTCTCTCCTCTGCTGTGAGGAAGTGGAGGACGTTGTCGTGGCGAAGGTCGATGTCAGAGAAGATGTCCTTCTCGTTCTTCCACGATGCGTACTCTTCCTCAGGGAAGATCTTCACGGCCACCGTCTCATACTGGTCAGACGAGGAGCCGGGCTGCCTCAGCTTGGCCTTGAACACCTCAGCGAAGCGCCCCTTACCCACCTAATGTAGATATAATATACAGTAAATCTGGTTATAACCCTTACCCACCTAATGTAGATATAATATACAGTAAATCTGGTTATAACCCTTACCCACCTAATGTAGATATAATATACAGTAAATCTGGTTATAACCCTTACCCACCTAATGTAGATATAATATACAGTAAATCTGGTTATAACCCTAACCCACCTAATGTAGATATAATGTACAGTACATCTGGTTATAACCCTTACCCACCTAATGTAGATATAATATACAGTAAATCTGGTTATAACCCTTACCCACCTAATGTAGATATAATATACAGTACATCTGGTTATAACCCTTACCCACCTAATGTAGATATAATATACAGTAAATCTGGTTATAACCCTTACCCACCTAATGTAGATATAATATACAGTACATCTGGTTATAACCCTTACCCACCTAATGTAGATATAATATACAGTAAATCTGGTTATAACCCTTACCCACCTAATGTAGATATAATATACAGTACATCTGGTTATAACCCTTACCCACCTAATGTAGATATAATATACAGTAAATCTGGTTATAACCCTAACCCACCTAATGTAGATATAATATACAGTAAATCTGGTTATAACCCTTACCCACCTAATGTAGATATAATATACAGTAAATCTGGTTATAACCCTTACCCACCTAATGTAGATATAATATACAGTAAATCTGGTTGTAACCCTTACCTACCTAATGTAGATATAATATACAGTAAATCTGGTTATAACCCTTAACCAACTAATGTAGATATAATATACAGTAAATCTGGTTATAACCCTTACCCACCTAATGTAGATATAATATACAGTAAATCTGGTTATAACCCTAACCCACCTAATGTAGATATAATATACAGTAAATCTGGTTATAACCCTTACCTACCTAATGTAGATATAATATACAGTAAATCTGGTTATAACCCTTACCCAACTAATGTAGATATAATATACAGTACATCTGGTTATAACCCTTACCCACCTGTGGTTGGAGTAAAAGTGAGAAGTTATGGCTAGTCTAAAGCAGAAAAGAACAGGAAGTTGAAATGAGCACCACAGGGAAAAGACCTAAAGTCGGCATTGCACTACAAAGGATTTCTAGTAGAAGAGGAAGAGGAAGAGGAAGAAGCATATAAAAAGAAATGCCATTTAGCAGACGCTTTTATCCAGAGTGACTAACACTCATACTAAATACATTTTACCTGTAGGAAGAAGAAGGAGAAGGAGAAGAAGAAGAAGGAGAAGAAGGAGGATAAGAAGGAGAAGAAGAAGGAGGAGGGAGAGGAAGGAGAAGAAGGAGAAGAAGGAGGAGGGAGAGGAAGGAGAAGGAGAAGAAGGAGGATAAGAAGGAGAAGAAGAAGGAGGAGGGAGAGGAAGGAGAAGGAGAAGAAGGAGAAGAAGGAGGAGGGAGAGGAAGGAGAAGGAGAAGAAGGAGAAGAAGGAGGAGGGAGAGGAAGGAGAAGGAGAAGGAGAAGAAGGAGGAGGGAGAGGAAGGAGAAGAAGGAGGAGGGAGAAGGAAGGAGAAGGAGAAGAAGGAGGGAAGAAGGAAGGAGAAGGAGAAGAAGGGAGAAGGAGAAGAAGGAGAAGAAGGAGAAGAAGGAGAAGAAGGAGAAGAAGATGAAGATGAAGAAGGAGGAGAAGAAGGAGAAGAAGGAAGAAGAAGAAGAAGAAGGAGAAGAAGAAGAAGAAGAAGGAGAAGAAGAAGAAGAAGGAGAAGAAGAAGAAGAAGGAGAAGAAGAAGAAGAAGGAGAAGAAGAAGAAGAAGAAGAAGAAGGAGGAGAAGAAGAAGAAGGAGAAGAAGGAGAAGAAGAAGAAGGAGGAGAAGAAGGAGAAGGAGAAGAAGGAGAAGGAGAAGGAGAAGGAGGAGAAGGAGAAGGAGGAGAAGGAGAAGGAGAAGGAGGAGAAGGAGAAGAAGAAGAAGAAGGAGGAGGAGAAGAAGGAGAAGAAGGAGAAGGGGAAGAAGAAGAAGGAGAAGGAGAAGGAGAAGGAGTTGAAGTAGAAGGAGAAGGAGAAGGAGAAGAAGGAGAAGAAGAAGGAGGAGAAGGAGAAGAAGAAGAAGGAGAAGAAGAAGGAGAAGAAGAAGGAGAAGAAGGAGAAGAAGAAGGAGAAGAAGGAGAAGAACAAGAAGAACAACAACAACAACAAACAACATCAACAACCAGACAGGTGTCCAGACCTGCAGGTCCAGCTCGATGGGTAGGGGTTCAGTGTTGTGGTTGAGGTTGTTGGCGTGCGTTGAGCTGCTGTCTGATCCATCGTCGTCCATCATGATGCTGCAGTCCAGACCTATTTATTGATTGAAACACTTATTGATTGTTTGAATCTATTGGATAGTAAAATCACATATAAAGCCAGTCACTCCTGACAGAAACAACGTAATGAATTTAAAACAATTATCCAGGATTAACACACTATAACCTGAAGGCTCATTGATGACAGACTGATTGATCTCATGATTGAGTTGATGACAGACTGATTGACATGATTGAGTTGATGACAGACTGATTGATCTCATGATCTCATGATTGAGTTGATGACAGACTGATTGATCTCATGATCTCATGATTGAGTTGATGACAGACTGATTGATCGCATGACCTCATGATTGAGTTGATGACAGACTGATTGATCTCATGATTGAGTTGATGACAGACTGATTGATCGCATGATCTCATGATTGAGTTGATGACAGACTGATTGATCTCATGATCTCATGATTGAGTTGATGACAGACTGATTGATCTCATGATTGAGTTGATGACAGACTGATTGATCGCATGATCTCATGATTGAGTTGATGACAGACTGATTGATCTCATGATCTCATGATTGAGTTGATGACAGACTGATTGATCTCATGATCTCATGATTGAGTTGATGACAGACTGATTGATCTCATGATCTCATGATTGAGTTGATGACAGACTGATTGATCTCATGATCTCATGATTGAGTTGATGACAGACTGATTGATCTCATGATCTCATGATTGAGTTGATGACAGACTGATTGATCGCATGATCTCATGATTGAGTTGATGACAGACTGATTGATCTCATGATTGAGTTGATGACAGACTGATTGATCGCATGATCTCATGATTGAGTTGATGACAGACTGATTGATCGCATGATCTCATGATTGAGTTGATGACAGACTGATTGATCTCATGATCTCATGATTGAGTTGATGACAGACTGATTGATCGCATGATCTCATGATTGAGTTGATGACAGACTGATTGATCTCATGATCTCATGATTGAGTTGATGACAGACTGATTGATCTCATGATCTCATGATTGAGTTGATGACAGACTGATTGATCTCATGATTGAGTTGATGACAGACTGATTGATCTCATGATCTCATGATTGAGTTGATGACAGACTGATTGATCTCATGATCTCATGATTGAGTTGATGACAGACTGATTGATCTCATGATCTCATGATTGAGTTGATGACAGACTGATTGATCGCATGATCTCATGATTGAGTTGATGACAGACTGATTGATCTCATGATCTCATGATTGAGTTGATGACAGACTGATTGATCGCATGATCTCATGATTGAGTTGATGACAGACTGATTGATCTCATGATTATTTTATTAAGTTGATTATTGATCTCATGGCTGATTGATTGAGTTGATGACAGACTGATTGATCTCATGATTATTTTATTAAGTTGATTATTGATCTCATGGCTGATTGATTGAGTTGATGACAGACTGATTGATCTCATGATCTCATGATTGAGTTGATGACAGACTGATTGATCTCATGATCTCATGATTGAGTTGATGACAGACTGATTGATCTCATGATTATTTTATTAAGTTGATTATTGATCTCATGGCTGATTGATTGAGTTGCTGACAGACTGATTGATTCCATTGTGGTAGTCCTCACCTTTGCGTTTGGACTTCTTGCTGTCCCATTGTTTCTGGCTGAGTTTGCGATGGCGTTGGACCCGGTACCAATAGAACATAGTGATGACTACTACCACTAGGACCAGTAAGGGCAACAGGCTGATCAGGACGATCGATACCACCGGGGGCTCGATTGTCGGGCCGACCACTGGAGAGAGGAGATAGAGAAAAACTAGTTAACTGGGTTAGTTAGTCTAATTCTAACTAGGACCAGTAAGGGCAACAGGCTGATCAGGACGATCGATACCACCGGGGGCTCGATGGCCGGGCCGACCACTGGAGAGAGGAGATAGAGAAAAACTAGTTAACTGGGTTAGTTAGTCTAATTCTAACTAGGACCAGTAAGGGTAACTGGCTGATCAGGACGATCGATACCACCGGGGCTCGATTGTCGGGCCGACCACTGGAGAGAGGAGATAGAGAAAAACTAGTTAACTGGGTTAGTTAGTCTAATTCTAACTAGGACCAGTAAGGGTAACTGGCTGATCAGGACGATCGATACCACCGGGGGCTCGATTGTCGGGCCGACCACTGGAGAGAGGAGATAGAGAAAAACTAGTTAACTGGGTTAGTTAGTCTAATTCTAACTAGGACCAGTAAGGGTAACAGGCTGATCAGGATGACTGATATCACCGGGGGCTCGATGGTGAGGCTGACCACTGGAGAGAGGAGATAGAGAAAAACTAGTTAACTGGGTTAGTTAGTCTAATTCTAACTAGGACCAGTAAGGGTAACAGGCTGATCAGGACGATCGATACCACGGGGGGCTCGATTGTCGGGCCGACCACTGGAGAGAGGAGATAGAGAAAAACTAGTTAACTGGGTTAGTTAGTCTAATTCTAACTAGGACCAGTAAGGGTAACAGGCTGATCAGGACGATCGATACCACCGGGGGCTCGATTGTCGGGCCGACCACTGGAGAGAGGAGAAAGAGAAAAACTAGTTAACTAGGTTAGTTAGTCTAATTCTAACTAGTACCAGTAAGGGTAACTGGCTGATCAGGACGATCGATACCACCGGGTGCTCGATGGTGAGGCCAACCACTGGAGAGAGGAGAAAGAGAAAAACTAGTTAACTAGGTTAGTT